>NW_026251582.1:0-21824 GCF_025024165.1 Kickxella alabastrina
TGGCCTGGCAACGTCGACTTTGCGCCCATTGACGCCACGGCGTCGCGCCACATGAGCCTGGACCGCAGCATCAATGGCGCGGCTGGCGAGGACGGCATGACGGCAGACATTGGCACGTCGTCGTATGTGGCGCCCGAGGTCACGGCAAAAAGCAGTAATGGCGCGACGCGGTACAACCAAAAGGTTGACATGTACTCGCTGGGTATCATTTTCTTTGAGATGTGCTACCCGCTGCTGACCGGCATGGAGCGCGCTACGGTGCTGCACAACCTGCGCAAGCCCGAGATCGAGTTTCCGGACGACTTTCAGACGGACAAGATGCAGCTGCAGTACCAGATCATCAAGCGCTTGCTCAACCACAACCCACGCCTGCGGCCCTCCAGCGCAGAGCTTCTCGAGAGCGATCTGCTGCCACCCAAGATGGAGGACGAGTACATCCGCGAGACCATCCGCACCATTGCCAACCCGTCGCAGCCGTACTTTACCAAGCTGATGGACTCTCTGTTTGCGCACCAGACGGACAAGCTTATCGATGCGACCTTTGACTATCGCTCGAATGACATGCAGACGGAGCAGCTCAATGCGGTTTTCCTCGACCGCATCCGCGAGCTGATGACACGTGTGTTCCGCATTCACGCGGCCGTCGAGCTGTCGACCCCGGCGCTGACACCACGCACTGAGTTGCTGGACATGTACCAGAAGCCGGCGTTGTACCTCGACCCGAAGGGAAACGTGGTGCAGCTCCCGTACGATCAAACCGTGCCGTTTGCTAGGTATGTTGCACGCACCAAGATGACCGAGATTAAGCGCTACTGTTTCGATCGGTACTTTGTGGCCAACGCTGCGGGCGGCCAGCCTGTCAGCCACAGCGCTGCATCCTTTGATGCCGTCACTAACCGCAGCGCGCATGCTGTGGCCGCGGCCGAGGTCATATCAGTGGCCTGCGAGGTGTTCGACGAGCTACCGGCGTTCCGCGGCGTGCCCACAGTGCTGATGCTCAACCATATGAGCATCCTGGATGCCATTCTGACATACTGTGGCATCCTGCACCCTGAGTGGACCGCTGCCGTCGACCGCAAGCAGGGCGCGGTCAGTCCTGGTGATGACGATGGCAGCGGAGTGAGAGTGGAGGACAAGCAGAGACATGTGCAGTTTGTGCGCAACGTGTGCTTCTGTCTGGGCGGCCTGTACAAGGACAAGCCGCACACTATCAGGCAGCGCATCCAGGTGATGAGCCTGACGACCGGCATGAGGCTGCACTCGCAGGCGCTGGATCGGCTGCAGATATTCATGGAGGTGCGCGGTGACCTGAACTCTGTGCAGCGCGAAGTGCTCGCGAGAATCGGCAGCGAGTGCGGCATGTCGGGGACGGCGTATGCAGCCAAAGGAGCTGAGTACGTGCAGGCTGTCATCAGGGCGTTCAACGAGCTGCGGTACGTTGAGGCGTCGGTGAGGCACTTTGGCGTGGCGATCCCGTTTGTCTATGCGCCGCTGTACAACCACCACTATGCGTACTACGAGGGCGGGTATGCGTTCCAGATAATGACCGATCGCTCGCCTGGCAAGGGGCGCACCCCACAGGTGCTGGCTGTCGGCGGCCGCTACGACGGGCTGCTCAAGCGGTTTCGACACTTGGCCGGCAACTATACGTTAGAGGATGACGGCTCTAAGATTGCCAGCGATCAGAAAATTAACACTATGGCTGCGGCGGCTGCGCGCGGCAAGCAGCGGGGGGCGACCACGACAAAGTTTGTTGGCAAGCCGCCGTTGACCAAGCTGGGGTCTGACAAGGCCGGTGGTGGGCCCGAAAAGTCGTCCATGGCGTTTGCTCGTCGTACGGGATCGGTCCACTCGACAGATGTATGGAAGAAAATGTACGACAAGGCCGCGGGCGGCAGCAGTACCGGTAGCGGCGGTTGGGATCCATCGCCGGGATCCGTGTCCATTGGCACCAATCTGTCGACCGGCAGCGCCGTTCTGGGTACGGCTCGCGACGTGGTGTGCATTGGCGTGCAGATCCAACTCGATTTGGTCATCCAGGAGATGGCTTGGTACCAGCAGCAGGTTCTGCAGTCAACTGAAGGCTCTTCGATGCCAACTTTCGGTCTGTGGACGCGCAAGCGCTGCGATGTTGTTGTAGCGTCCTTTGGCACTCGGCCCATGCTCCGCGAGCGCATTGCTTTGGCGCGCGAGCTGTGGAGACATGGGCTGCGCACCGATTTCTTGTTCAATGACGATCCCGAGATGACCATGGAGAGATTGGTTGAGATTTGTCGCGACCAAGGCATGAACTGGATTGTCACACTTAAGCGTAAGCCCGCTGCTGCTGGCAGTGGTGGAGGCGGTGGCGGTGCTTCTCCATCTGTTGGAAGTGGGGGCAGCAATGGCAGTGGGGTAACTGATGCCAGAAGATCGGCCAACGAGCGCGCCTCGGCTGGGCATCCGGTGGGTAAGTACGTCTACAAGGTCAAGAATATTTTGAGGAGAGTTGAGTGTGAGGTGTCGCGAGCAAACCTATGCGAATGGCTGCAGACGGATATTAGCGAGCAGTTGCGTGCGGACCTCAAGACTCACGAGAGTAGGGGTGGCGCTTTTATGGGGAGCATCGGCGAAAACAGCGGGCCGCTGATGATGCCCAAGGATGCGGCTGGTGCGGTCGGGATTGGTTCCAGTGGCATGGGTGCGGGTGGTTCTGGGCTGGGCATTGGCATTGGCGTTGGCGGTGGAAACGGCGGCAGCGTTGGCAGCAGCTTAGGGATTGGTGGTCAACAGCAAGCCTCGGGCGCGGGAATGCAGCAGCAGTTTTCCAACATCAACATTGCCGCCATCAACCACCCTAACCCGCCGGTGCCCAGCAACAGCAGCGGCAACGGGCGCCTCGAGCTGGTCTTGGTCAACCCGCAGCAAACATCGACAAAGAATCTGAATCGGTCTAAACATAAGCAGAAAATGGCCCTCACTGACCGTGCAATGTCCAGTGTTGGCAGGATCATGGGGGAAGTGAAGGGCGCACCGGTGTTGGTTTTGGATTTGGGGCCGGAGCTGGTAAAAAGGTTGGCTGGAGAGCAGAGCATCTTGACAGATTCCGGGTATAAACGCGTCATGGAGCTGTGCTCAGCTCATCAACGTGCGTATGTTGTCGAGCTGAGGTCTGTCATGGAGAGGTACCGTCGTGAAGGGTGCTCGTATGTGTGGATTTTTGCGGTCAAGGACGATAGTGCCATCACTTATAAACTTTAGCATGGTTTTTCTTTACATAAGTTTTCTTCTGTATTTTATGTTTGGTGTACTTTAATTGCAAATGGGGTTTTTTTGCGCAAGTATTTATTTATACTGTTGTTGTGGTCGTTAAAAAATATTTGTGAAATACAAATGCAAATAAATTAATATGAAAAAGTAAGGCTTGACAGAAAGAGCTTTGAACAGCAAATTTTACGTTTCGTCGAGAGAAAAAGGCTTTTACTGTGTTGTTGAACTGCAGTGCAAACGATTTCATTTTACCAACAACTCTCCCGATACTCGAAATATTTTCATGTATTATTGTCAATCAATCAATCAATTCATTCATTTTTTTATACATTTACATGTGACTAACCTGCAATTGCATATACGTGCTTCGGCAGAGGTATTTTCAGCAGTTTTGTTCATGGTTAATGGCGTATGCGTGTGGTAATTGCAGATTCTTGTAGATGTGGCCTATTTAGAAGTCGATATAGCAGAAGAGGCTAAAGAGATTGATGCAGTTGTAGATTCTGAGGTAGTTGATGCGGTTGACGAGGTGAGTGCAGTTGTGCCAGAACATTTGGAGAGGGTGATGACCCTCTTTATATATGAAAATAGTTGACAGCATTGGCTATACAGTTTTTATAATATTAAATTATTATACGGTGAACGTGTCGAGAAACATGGTCACAAAAAATTGAGGGGCGGCTTGGCACTACATCAGCTGACGATGCATTACTTCAACCACTGTCAGCAGCACAAGTAGTAACATTCTATGGAATTATCCCTTGTATTCTTTATATAAATATTCTATTAATAGTATTTGTGGCCAATAATTATCATAGGAGGGGACATTGGCTTTCCAAGTCAACAAGTGCGCATTATAAAAAAACAGCGAATGAATAAATTAAAATGCTGTGAACTAAAGCTGCCAAGTTCACGTAGTGGGTGGTGTACATGCGTTTGAAAATTAAAAATGAGGTTTGTTTTACAGTAGCATATTCCTTTCCTTTTTCAAGAATCAAGATCGCCCTCATGGCCACCATACACATTTTTGTTATTGCTGGCTGACATCAAGGAACACCATGATGTTTACAGCGCTGCCCCCTTTTGTAGTTCCTTAAGTAATTTTTGAAATATAAAAATATATTAGTTTAGACCCACATTTTTCTAGAGCGTTACACGACTGACCTCTCACAAGCCTTTTTAATGCGCTGTCTTGATGAAAATTTATTTTACTCTCTAATAGCTAGTTGATGGAAACCCTTTTTTAATTTGTTTAGTATATAAAAAAGACAAAGTGGTGGTTTTTGCTCCACGTATAAAAGTAAAGACATTCATCCCTAACCAGAAATTACACATTTATCCTCCATCATCTCTAACATAAATTGTCAGTTTAAACACCTTACAAGTTTATATATTCAAACGCCACATATAACCGACGTGTCCAGAAAACCCGATTATGACAATATTACGCCTTTAAACACTAGAAACATGCCTCCCCTCGTACGCCAAAACCAATAGTCCATATGTATTATTATCTAGTATGGTTAAATACTCTCGTACAGTAAGTTTTTTAATTTGAAAGCTGCAAGCTGAAAATTTTAAGTATAAATTTCGTTCCAAGAATCTTTAAACTGTGGAGTCCTTACCACATGGCTTCCCCAAATCCTGAGATGATTGCCATAAAGTTTGCTTTCAATATTGCCCCAGTAGCTTTTAAGAGCAATAATGACATTAAAAATGGATTGGGAATAGGAGCAATCCGCTAGAGTTGCCTCGGTGCGCGTTCCTCCCTTTTTCCACTTTGTTAATTTTGTAAAACTTTTTGAGTATTAAAAACAATATTATTTTATAGGCCCACGGCCAAGCACAATAGTAATGTTTAAAAATAAACGTTGGCACTTCTGATTAAATTAGCTTTGTTTATTTGCCAGGTTAGCAGATACAGCCGGTGATTTGGATTTCAAAATGTTTTATAATACAATGTCATACGCATTACAGTTATGCGTACTTTATGACCGTATAATTATTTTTAATAATAAATCATTTAAAAATTATAAAGTAAAAATAAGTAAACTCTAGAAACAAATGGCACCCATGCTTAATGTAATTTAATTTAATTTAAATATATGGACAACATGCCTTGGCTAGTCTTTGTTAAAAATACACAGGCCTTTCTATTTATTCTTAATTTATATAAACCCCAAAAATGCTTTTATTATATAGATGCTTTTAACGCGTGGCCGCAGTGCTTTATAGCATAAATTGCAGAATTTTTTAGTCGGAACTTTTGGGAGCAGGTCCTTTTATTGGTTGGTGGCAATCAACTAATTAGCCAGTCTTTGCTATTCCAGCCAAAGGCACAATCATCAATAAGTCACACAATGACCAAGCAATAATGTTCTTTTTTACCTTTTCCAGTGCATAGCACTTATATATTCAATACACCTTAATACGTAGTACTTTATTTCTATATGTTAATAGAACGGTTTTCCCAGAGTTTAATAGTATTGGTTGATGGCGATCAACTGATTAACCAGTCTTGGCTGTTTAGCAACACAAACAATAAGTCACACAGTGACCAAAGCAATATGCTTTCTACTATTTACCTTTCACAGTGCATCATAGCACTTATTATTAAATATACTTTATATCATTATAGTTTATCTACACGTTCATAGAAAGTTCCTATATTCCAACAAATAGTCTCAAAAAAACGTGCAAGTTACCTTGACTTTTTGGCAAAAACAAGGATATATGATTTCGGGTGTGCTAGATTCTGGATGAGAACCTAGGGGCCTGATTCGCCGAATGTGGCAACTGCTGTCTATTTCTGTAAAGCACTTAGGTGTTTCTGTTTGCCCAAGAATGCATTTGCCAAGAGCCAGTTACAAGAGAGCAAATCCAAGGGGGGGTTTGTATTTGCGTTTTTGCCTTTGATTGGTCGCTGTAACCCAAAAATATACCTGCAGGCTAGCCCGGGCGTTTGAAGGCTTTAAGGCAAAGTACGGTGACAAATACCCACACATAGATAAGTCAGTGGTGCACGATCACACACGTTCGTGGTTGCTGTAATAGTGTGGTTTTATTAGCAACAATATATAAATATTATTTATTTATTAACCAAAAAAACATCACAGATACTTTGCGGCAATCACGTCAAACTCCTTATCCTTACGATCAAGCTCCACGACAAATTGGTGTTCTGGATTAGCCTTTCTCAGCAAACCCAAATAATGATCTTTAGTCTCCCAAGGCAAAGCCAAAATATTCGCACAAACTACCAAATTAGCCAACACATCCGCATCTCCCTGGTCCCTCTCCAATGCATCCTGCAACATAGCCATAGCCTCAGTAACCAAGCCAAGATGCATTTTGCATACAGCCAATGCACAAACGATTCTCGCGGTGGATACGGCAGCGGCCTGTGCGAGCTCTTCGAAGATATACAAGGCTTCAGTGTATTTCTGACCACCCACGTGCAGAGCAGTCCAGGCTTCGGCTAATTGCGCCAGGGGTGCGTCCTCAGCCCAGGCGCGAGTGCGTGCAACAGTTTTTTGCGCCAAATCCACGCGGTCAATGGACAAAAGGATGGCGGTGGTCATCAGGGAGCATTCGAGGTTCTTCGAGTGCATCGCCAGGATACTCAGCGCCTCATCATGCCGCTGCGCTAGTGCCAGCACCTGTGCAGCAATGGCCACAAAGGTGCCACTGAGCAAGTTCTCCGGAACACTAACGAGTTCGGTAATGGCGGCGGTGGCGGCGTCGCGTTGGTCACCTGCGGTGTATTTAAAGGCGGTGAGGTGGCGAAGTGCCTGTAGCGTGGCGGGCGTGCTGGGTGTCGTGGGTATTTCGTCGAGAACCTGCTGGTGTTTGCCTTGGCCGAGGTATGAGCGGTACTGGAGTGACTTTTTTTCAACATCGAATTCCCAGGCGGCGGTGTTGCTCCGGAGATGGGTGAGATTGCTTAGGGCTTGCGGGTAGGCGCCGAGGTAGAGCAGATTGCGCGCAGTGTAAAAGTCATCAACCACAGCTTCGCTCATTTTGGATGGAAAAAGGGAAGGTTGAATTTGGATTGGGAAAAGGATTGCGAATGTAAGAAAAAAAAGAGCGAAGAGAGAAGTTTAACTCTGTGGCGCGTTACAAAAATCCATTCTTTATTTTGTTTTTACGTGGCGTCAGTGTATATGCATGCGCTTGTAAATGTTGGTGCGCTGATTAAATCAGTGTTGATCTTGGTCAGACCGACCGACTAGGTGACGTCTTGTTTGGCAATATGGCAATATTGAAATAACTGCCATTCGAGTTGATATACGTTTATCACAAAATAATTGACGTTCTTACTGCCGTTGAACAAAAAAGGGTATTTAAACGTTTTTCCTCATGCAACAACAGACCAAAATGAAGTATTTTTCCTCCTTTTTTGCCATTTATTTCAGTATTATATTACATATAAAAAACCACGGATGCGCTCGTTAAATCCACTAATAATTGCCTGCCTCTTTTTTTTTGGCACAGGTGCTTTGGCACTGAACCTCACTGGCGAAACAGCGCTGCTTGATGCCGCGCCCACAACGACCAACCGGCGACACGCCACGGCCGTGACGTTCGGCGAACTAGGCGTCTTCGATTTCCGCGGCAACGGCCACGCCCGCGTCGCGCTCTCTCTCGGCGCCTTCTCCTCCGAAAAAAAGGACACCCCCGCGGACAAGCGCCTACGCTCTGCGCTTTCCACAGGAAGCACAGAAAACACAAGCAACTCAGCATTGGCCAGCCGCCAGGCAGCCCAGGGGCAGAGTCCGGTGCGCACCACAGAGTCGGTGGAGCTGGACCACGTGTATTTGATATTTGCCAAAGCACGTGCAGTGAATAACTTTGTCGCTCGACTGCATACTGCCCATAAAAGGGAGAATGGCCAGAGAGTGGTGGGGCAGAGGGGGGCGGATGACGAGACGGCGGCGCTGATGTTGTGCTCGGATGTCGGAAGCTGGCTGGAGAGCGAGTTTGTCGCGCCCATATCGGCGCTACGCCGGCCTGCAAAAAAGACAAATGAGGCAAGTGATGCAAATGAGGCAAAGGAGGCGGCGGCTGTGGAGGAAGAGGACAGGCCGAAGATCTCGTTCATTGCTGCGGCCACCGGACATCCGACGCTGGTGGCGGACGGGCTGCCGAGGGTAACCAAAGTCACGGGCATGCAGAGGCGTGGCGCGGCACCGACCCCGGAATCAACAAGCAATTCAGAATCAGCAACAACAGCAAGACCCCGGCCCAGCGCCGATGCGCCGCCGCTGCTGCTGGGCGCTGATTCCACAGCCAACGACGTTTTCCTGGTCGAGTACGAGTGGGAGTGGCTGGTGCAGCACGGCGGCGAGTACGCGGTGGTGATAGCCAACTGCGCAGCAACAACAATGCAGTTCAAGTACAATCTGATCATGGCCAACCGCGGGGTCGACGGGCAATGGACGAACCTGCCAGCGGGGTGGATTCCCGTCCAGCGCGTTCTCCCGGCAGTCAGCCATACGCTCTGGGGACTATCGCTTGCATTATGGGCTGTGGCCGCCGTGCACGCGCATGTGCGGCGGCGGGTGCGGCCGGTGTTAGCAGCGGTGGTGGGGTTTGTGCCGGTGCTGCGGCTGCTCAGCAGCCTGGCGGACCAGAGCCGGATGCGCGTGTGGGGCGCCGGCGCGTACGAGGTGACAATGGTGGCGGTGTCCACCAGTCTGGTGGACGCATTGGCTGACGGCACGCAGCTGCTGGCGCTTCTGGCGCTGTCGAAGGGCTGGGGCGTAGTGCGCGCAAGGCTGGCCGGCACGGAGAAGCGGCTGGTGCCTGGGCTGGTGGTTTTCGTTGGCGTCGCTACGCTGTATGACGGCGCAACAAGGGGCGGCGGCGTACTGGCCGTTGGTGTGCTGCAGATGGCTGCTGCGTGGTATGCATGTGCGAGCATGGCGCATACGCGGCGCGCACACGCGGTGCAGACTCTGAGGCTGGTCAGCCGCAATGAGACGGCGCTGGCGCGGTGGTGGGCGACGCAGGCCCAGGCGCAGCAGGGCAGCGGCAGCGGCAGCGCAGCCAGCAACCAGGCGCAGCAGCTGGGCTGGGCGCCAGCCGTGGCGCTGCAGCGGCTGGCGGCATGCAGCTGGGCGTGCGTAGCAGCGGAGTCAGCCTCGGCCGAGCGCAGTCGCTTAGCGCTGGTATGGAGCGCTGTGCGCAAGGAGCGGCTGCTTCGGCGGGTGCACCGGGTGGCGCTGCCGCTGCAGTGCGTAGATGTCGGTGTTTTGCTGGCAAGCAGCTTCGCTGTGCCGCCGCATCGCGCGTTTGTTGGGCTGCTGTTGGTGCAGGCGGCGCACTGGGCGGCCTTTATGGCGGTGTTTCTGGTGCTGGCGCTGGATGGGCTGGAGCTGCCTGATGTGCTGTTGCCGCCGCTGCCGGCGATTGCTGCGCGCAGGTCCATTCCGCTGCCCCCGACTCAGACGCGTGCAGCGGCTGCTGCGTCGCATCGCCCGATGCCGCCGCTGGGCCGCCTGCGCCTGCTCCGGAGCGCAACGCCGTTTGCCGCCACCGGCTAGCTGCTGATCAAAAGGACCATTGATTGTTAAAAGCTGATCGGCGGCCAAAGTGGGCTCTGGGCTTGGCTGAGCTTGGCCGAGTTTGGCTGGATCTTCCGATCCCTTTTTCGTTTTGCGCCAATCAGGTTGTTTATCTGGTGCTAATTAAATTTTCACGTGCCATCTCTAAAAAATAGCTCGCTTGTGTTCAGGATATCTATCCCCCTATCTGGGCTAAAAAACATTATTTCTTTTTTCCTCTGTGATACAAAAATTCACATTTCGAAATTTCACACTTTACCATTTTATTATTATGAATTTTGGCTTTTATGCTTCAGGGTTCTCACCAGGAAACACCACTGACGATCCTCCCGGTCATTCGGCAACACCAGGCGGCCGAGCCGCACACCCAGTTGCACACTTGTCTTCACTTCCTCAGCCATATCAATTCGCCACTCAGTCTATCACATCAGCCGGCCACTATGCAGACTCCCCCTTGCGAACAACAGAGCCTGGACAACCGAAAGACACCACGGGCGGCAGCAGCAGGGCCATCGGCATGGCGTGCAGGGCGTGTCGGCAGCGCAAAATCCGGTGCGGCGGTGAGCGGCCGCGGTGCATGTACTGTGTCAAAAAGGGCTATGAGTGTTTATTGACTCCGCACAAGAAACGCGGCAGACCGAGGAAGAACACCGATGATCAAGGCGGAAAGCTGTTGTCTGGTACCAGGGATGACATTGGCAGTGAAGAAACGCCTTATGTGGACGAGGATATGGATGAGGGGGAGGGGGCCAGTTTTAACGACAATGGTGCTCCAGTGGATTTGGGGAGGGGGTTTGCTGATGGGATGCTGGATTTGCGCCAGCTGTGGATGGAATTAACTGGCGGACATGCCTCGGAGCTGCCCCCGGAGCTGTCGGCTTTGGCGGCCAATTCTGCCACGCAGATGGATGAGTTGCTTGGGAGAATCCCCAGTATTGGGCCTAGCTTTAACCTTGGAGGCACAGTACCAGGACCAGGCACAGGCCAAGACAGCAGTGGTGGCAACTTGAATATACTGGCTGCGAACTACGCCTTCCCGCCATTTGATCCGACGACGCCTGTGGATCAGCTTTCCGCTGGGCTAACTGCCAGGACTGAGCGGTTGGCCAGCGGTTATGTTGCTGCGGATGCTGGGATTTCGCAGCAGCAGCTTCAGAATATGCATCAGATCCAAATGCCCTTTGCGATGCCGTCGGCGCAAAACCAAAATCAGAACCAGAACCAGAGCCAGAACCAGCATTTGGGGCAGAGCACAAGGCAGAATCAGAGGATGAGCCAGAGGCGAGGGGCAAGTGTGGGCTCGTCCACGCACCTGTCATTTGGCACCGAGAGCATAGCCGAGTCGGCCAAGGAGTCTGCTGTACTGGGGATCGGTGAATCCAAGCGAATTCCAGTCGGCAGTGCCTCGCAGAATCAAAATAATCACCAGAATCGACACAATCAGATACATGCGTCCGTGGTGGTTGCGCACACTATCGACGAGGGAATCCGGCAGTACTTTGCCTGTGTGCACCCATGGATGCCGATCCTCCACCGCCCGACTTTTGAAAAACAAGTGCTCTGCGGACAGGTCGATCCAATCCTGTACTACGCGGTGCAGGCCATTTCGGCGCGCTTCTGCCAGCATCAGAATCAAAACCAGAACCAGAATCAGCACAGCTCGCCGTTGCAATCGCCATCAACCTCAGCCTCAGTCTCACCCAGGCGGCCTTATAAGCGCGGCCACCGGTTTGCACGGGCCGCCCAGTCACTGCTTCCCGAGTCCTTAAAGTGCACCAAGCTGTCAACCCTGCAAGCAATTACCATCCTGGCTCTATACATGTCCGTGTCGGGCCACTGGCAGGAGGGAGCGGCGCACGAGAAGCTGGCTGTGCAGCTGGCGTTCACAGGGCAGTACCATCTTCTGGACGAGGAGTTTCTGATCCCGCCAGTGACCAACAACATGGGATTGTTCGAGAGTGGATGGTCGGAGCGGACCAATCCGTCGCGGCTCGAGGCGCTGAGCCGGCCAGGCGGCATTCTGGAGCACGAGCAGAGGCGGCGACTATGGTGGGCGATCTTCCACCTGGAGCGGTTCAACGGGCTGGCAATGGGACGACCAGCGATCATCAAGCCTGGGTGGCACTGGGTATGGCTGCCGTGCAGCGATGAGCTGTGGGCGTCGGACCAGCCCAGTGGCATGCTCTCGTGGGAGCTTGGACTGACTGCGGTGGAGCACCGCCCATCCCAGGCTGTGTCCAACTACCGCGTCGACCTTGTCTTGGCTCTTATTATGGGACAGCTGGTGGAGCAGCGCACGGAGATGTTCCGCCTGTTTTTCCCGCGCATTGACCGCGGCACCCTGTTCTATGATAACCTGCCGACCCATTCCTTGCAGTGGTCCCAGCGGCTGCGCAGCCTGGCTGAAGTTGTCCATGGCTTGGAGCGGCGTATCCGCCAGTGGCGGTTGGATCTCGACCAGTACGCGGATGCATTTTCGACCCGGCGTCATGCGAATTTCGAAATCATCGGCGCCTCCTGTCTTGTTCATTTGTACGCCTGCGTGTTGCAGATTAGAGAGCACCTTTTTGAGGACATGCTTGTGCATGAGGAGGCGCAGCAGGGCAGTGGCGGTGGCGGCGAGGCGATGGATGATTTGAATATGGCTGGTGTTGGTGTGTTTTCGCAAAGCTCGTCGGCGGAGTGTATGCCACCGATGCCGCCGCCACCCTTGTTTGAGGGACTCGAGGGTGTCAATAGTGGCTGTGCCAATAGCTGGCGATCGACGTATCAGCGTGGATACGTGGCCAGGGCAAAGAGACCTAAATTGACACTGCAGTTTGTCGGTGATCTGGATTCTCTGGCGCAGCGGTGCTGGGACAGATCGGTGGCTGCGGCCGATGAGACTGCAGGGCTCCTGCATGCGCATTGGCTGAAGCCCCTTGACCACCAGGCGGGAGTTGGTGTTTCTGAGAAGGCGGATATGCGAGACGATCATCTGGAGAGCTTTGTGTCTGGCAGCTTTACACATCCCAGAGCAGCGGATTCCAAGTGGACACTCGGTGCCAGCCAGCCCAAGCTCGCAGCGTACAGCAAGGGTCCACCAGCTGCCACTGCCACTGCTTCTGCCTCTGCTTCTGCCTCTGCTTCTGCCTCTGCTTCTGCCTCTGCTTCTGCCTCTGCTTCTGCCTCTACTTCTGCCTCTGCTTCTGCCTCTGCGGGCCCTGCGTACATGCAGGGCCTGGACGCGCGGATCGCAGACCGGTTCAAGCTGATGAGCCCGCAGACGCCCTACCACCTGTTCATCGCAGGCAAAGTGCAGGCAGCCAGGCTCAAGCAGGCCATCAGTTTCCAGGCATCGGCACCCGGGCACAGTTCAGCAGCAGCAGCAGCAGCAGCAGTGGTTGAGGATGAGGGGGAGAATGGCGGTGCGAAGTCGGAGGAGCGCGAGGCTGTGGTGGAAGCCATTCGCCGCGTCAACCAAATCTGGGACGCTCACGGTGCAGGCATAGATGCCCAGGCGGTGGAGGCTCGGCTGGATCTTATTGTGGTTGCGCTGGAGTATTGCCAGCTGTACTGGTACTCGCTGAACTTTGCTTCGCATTTGAAGTACTTGAAAAGAGAGGCGATGAAAGCTGGGGACTAAGTCTTTTTTTATTCTGTAGATCGCGCGATATTGTTTTTAGCTCAGCCCCCCTCCCCCCCCCGCTTTGAGCCTTAAGCCTGGGGTCGTTTTGTTTTGTTTTTGTTTTGTTTGCGCATCATCGTCATCGCCACTCGCTCATTTTTCTTTCTTTTAGATTTGTACTTTTAAAATTTCTTTATTTCATTTCCACACCTGAATTTATTTCTTAAAGTCCATTCTTACGCTTGCACAGAGCTACATTCAACCCAATTCAATGACGCTCATTCTGGTTCTCGGAGACATTCACATTCCGCAGCGCGCCGCTGACATTCCGGCGAAATTCCGCAAACTCCTTGTGCCAGGCAAAATTGACCAAATCCTCTGCACCGGCAATCTCTGCGACCGCGCCACCTACGAGTACCTCCGCAGCATAACACCAGACTTGCATATAGTTCGCGGGGAATTCGACGACAAGACGCAATACCCTTTGTCAATTAAAGTAGCCCAGGATGAATTGACCCTAGGCCTAGTGAACGGTCATTATATGGTGCCGTCTAACGGTGACGTGGATACCTTGGCGGCTACCGCGCGGCAGATGGATGTTGATGTGCTTGTGACTGGGAATACCCATAGGTTTGAGGCGTATGAGGAGCAGGGGAGGTTTTTCATTAACCCGGGAAGTGTCACTGGGAGCTTTAGTCCGTTGGAGGTTGCACCGGTTCCGTCGTTTGTCCTGATGGAGGTCAAGATGAGGATGGTTGTGGTTTATGTTTACCAGCTGGTTAATGATGAGGTTGTCGTTGACCGCATCGAATATGTGAAGAATGACGACTAAATAAAAAAATAGAATAAAAACTTTATTTGAAAAGTAATAATAATGTAGCAAGAGGCGTTTTAGCCGTTGGCTTATAAAATAAGAAAAGCAAGACGAACCAAAACAGTGTTTGGTTTTATTTTTTTGTATATTTTCAGTATTTGGGAATACACGAGAAGAATGATGGCATCGAGCAACCATTACCATCACTGTCATCGCTATCGTCGTTGCTGCCACTAATGCCTCTAATAGATTCTTTGTTCACCCCATATTCGCTGTCGTCGTCGCCATCGTAACCGCGGTCATGTTCATTGTAAGTGTCAGTGTCAATGCAAGTGTAAACGCTACCGGTATCACCATCGTATCCGCTTTCGCCACCTTTGTTTTCTATAACTGCTTCATTCTCGTTATATTTGTTTTCTGTTTGCTTGGTACTGCTTGAGTCTGGTGCCGTGCTATATGCTGCCATGATTTTGGAATGGTTAATGAATGAATAGAAGTGTACAAGTAGCAAAAAAAAGCCAAAAAAATTGTTAGCAAAAGAGAGTGAAGAAAATATTATTTTCTAAAACTTGTGGACCTAAATAGCCAGTCTTGAATAAACAAAACGTTGGTTGGGGGTTTTAAACAAACAATTCGTATAATTAGCTTAAGCCAGAAAGTATATAGAAAAATGCGAGTATAAAAAACAAAGGCCTAAAAAAATATTTTTCATAGACTGTGAAACTAAGTCAGCACATGTGCGTGATCAGCAAAAGCAATGACTTCCACACTAAAAAAGCAAGCTTTAAAAAGAATAGGTTCAAAACATGAATAAAGTGAGCTTTTACATGTTAATTATTTTGCACTAATAAAAATTAGAGCTCCACGTGCGAATTTGTCAATTGTGACGTTATGTTTTGTATTAATATTCAAAAGTAAATGCACCCCCACCCCTTCAATTGAATATTTACAACTACAGTATTGGTGCACAAGCACTATTATTTTTTAGTTCTTATTTCATATATAAACCCCCCATTTCTCTCTACAAATGTATTGTCTAAAGCGCGTTTTAATTACACTTCACCTTTATCTACAATAGTATTATACTTAATTCTGCCATCTACCTATTCAGCCAACATTAGCGCATACAACCATGTCCAAGCGTTCTTCCATCGACAGTAAATTAACCACTTGCTACATTGACAGCCTACCTCCTCTAGAGAGGCAAAATCAAGCGAGATCGTCTAAAAGTAGCAGCAGCATCAGCACCAAAAGAAAAGACGGCAAAGGCAAAGGCAAAGGTAAAACCTGCGTAATTCTTTAAAAACGGGGATTTTTCTATTTCTCTGTAATAAAGCAAATAACTCGCATTTTCAACACTTTTTTTGTTAAATTTTATAAATAAATGTGGAGGTTGCCGCAGTAATCCAAAGCTCGTAGAGTTAAATAAATAAATAACATCATGTCGAGTATTAAATTTAACCATTAAATTCCCGCTATAAATAAAAAATGTAATACTTACTATGAAAGGCCAAGGCCAAAGGCAAACATTGAAGCACGTTGAATTGTTTAGGATGTTAAAAAAATTATTGTGCAAGCGAGACTACCCCTTTACTCATTTGCCAAAAATAAAATGCTCAGAAGTAAAGAATAGAGTCAACATATTTTTCTTTATTCAAATAGTTCAACTTTCGCGCATAAGTTGTTCAAGTTTAACATTGCGGCGTTTCTGCGAACTTTCCGTAAACAGGCACAAAATGCGTGTACAATTTTGCATATAAAAGAAAAACTAAATGCCAAGTTCATTTTGGGTTATTTCATTTTGGTTTTATGTTTATTTCCTATTCACCCAATGCTCTACATACTACAAAATATTCAAAAAATTTAGCACATACATATTAATTACTCAGTCATGGCAGCCAACACTAGTGCATACGAGTCCCACAGCAACGACAGCAAATTATACAATTGCACAAATGACAAGAGCTCAACCCCCGATAACTACATTTACTACGCTTTTTGAATATTTGAAACTGAAGAGCCAGGAGAACTCGATGTCACTGATTGTAAATATTGCATTCTGTGGACGCTGATCTGCCAACAGTGTGGCAGTTATTTAAAATAAAAACAGTTTGGTGAAAATACATTACGTATAGTTATGATATGTATATTTGGAAACAAGTGACATTGTTCCTTTGACCATTCAACCCTAATTTTGACGTTTATTTTTGAAGAAACGCCATTTATACGTAAAAGAAACAGGGGAGGAAATAATAATAATTTTAAAGAAAACAATATTTAGTAAAGTTTTATTTCTCACATGAAAAAATTAATTTCATTCTGCTTTGCCATTCTTGCGGTCCTGGATAAACTTGTGCAACATAATGAGTATGAGCAAAACAGGCAAATGAGCCAAGCTGCTGAAAAACAAGCGACGCGATTTTTTCGCGTCCGGTTGGCGCCAAAATTCATAAGCACAGTACGCCATAAACGCGTTAATCGCCGATGAATCCAGTAAAAACCACATATCAGTCAATCCCAATGCAGGCAACATGGCGCAAAGTGGGAACATAAGCAGTGAGTACCGTAGGGACACGCGAGCATTCAATCGCGGGTGAGTGACGGACATCATCCGGTATCCGGCCTTCGAATAATCTGCGCGCAGTGTATACGCCAACGAGTTGAAGTGCGGGAACTGCCAGGCAAACATAATGCCGCCAAGAACCCACGCACCAGGACCTAGAGACCCGGTAGCTGCAGCCCATCCCATAAGCGGCGGAATGGCGCCGACCAGGGACCCGACCCATGTATTTACTATCGTCATGCGCTTCATCGCTGTGTACACACCGGCGTACAAAATTATATTGGCCAGGCCGAGCGACGCTGTCAATGGATTGACAAAAAACCACAAGGCAGTGACGCCGCCTACCCCCGAGGATACAGCAAAGGCCAGGGCGTGCAGGGGCGCGAGCGCGTGCCGAGCCAGCGGCCGGTTGCGCGTCCGGCTCATCTGCGCATCATATGGCACTTCAATCCACTGGTTGAAGCTGTTGGCGCTAGCCGCACACAACGTGGTGCCCAGTGTCGTCCACAGCAGTGTGACTACTTGTGCAGCGCCCGGCGCTATCGCGTAGCCGGCCATTGCAGTCAGAACAACAAAGCCTGTGAGCTTGTCCTTTGATAGGTCGCTGTAGACCTTGCCGATATTGCTCAGTGGTGTCTGCGACTGGATCCGCCACTTTATAACCGATTCATCTTGTAAGTTGCGCTGTGTCGTTAGCCGCGCATCCGGCTGCTGCTGTTGCTGGTGCTGGTGTTGCTGGGGCGATGTTGTGTCTTTGGATAGTTTTCGTGACTCTGTGGTAGTGCTGCTGCTGCTGGACTGCATGTACCGGCTATGAGCAGGAAATGTAAACGAGAGAGCATGCCTATTGCTGTCTTTGAGCTTGGCAAGCACGTGCAAGTGGCTGTGTTTGGGTTTCAATGACAGAAGCAGAGTCGGGCTCGCACAGGCAGCGACTCGCGGACAGCTTTTCCACAGCGGCCGAATACAGAGCATGATTTGAAACTGTATGAATATAAAAGGATTGAAAAAAAGAATTAAATTGAATTGAATTTAAAGCTTGTTTTTGCTTCTGGCAAGAGGAGATAACCCCCTTTTTTCTTTTCTCATCAGTGCAAGTGCGATCAAGACCCGCCCGCATGGACGGTCTTGTTATTTTTTCTTTGTAGTTGGACAAAAATCCAAGGGAAAAGCTGGCTGCTAATCTGATGAGGGAGGGAGGTTTGCTTTGATATCTCACGGCTTGATTCGCAGATAATGAAAATCAAGCTAAGCTCAAATTTAAAAAAGCGCATGTCCCAATATTGCTGTAATATGCAAATGTAAGTGGATTTTGCAATTTCCAGGTATTTATAGGGAAAGTCCAGATTTTTAAGCGGGGGGTTTTCAAAACCCGTTTTTCATGCAAAAAGACACCGTCAGAGTCGGCTGAACCCGAGTCTACAGCGAGGCCCGAGACTTTGCTCAAGCCAAAGTCTAAGACTAAGCGTGTACGCAAGAATCCATCTGCCCCTGCTTCTCTTCAAAAGAAGCAGCGAACTGATTAATGTCGTCAGCCATAGTTGGTCTATTGTCACCAGCTTCTAAACACCTGGCAGGTTGCTATGCAATCTGTGGGAAGGATGTCGATTTGCAGGATACTTGTAGTCTCATTATTTTCTTTTAGTGTATGTAAATGGATAAAATAATTTGGAAAATATTGAACATTAATTAGAGAAAAAAGAGAAACAAAAGAAAAGGAAAAAAGAGGGAAATTAATTAGTTGCGGGTGCGTCGTTGCCGCCGAGGTGCTTGCAGCCGCGACACAGGCAGTGGAATAGCCGAGGCAGCAGCCTCCATCACCGCATCCGCCTGCACGTCCTCCCCATCGACACTCAGCGCCGATCCCGAATGGCGCGAGCTCAACGTGCGCGGCCTCCTCGTCGGTGGCTGCTGCATTTCCGAGTCGGTCATCGGCGACGCAATATTCTCCGACGGTCTCTTGAGCATAGATTTGGTGGTGGACTCAGACGACACAAGGGTCTGCACGCTTATCGCAGACGCTGGTGTGCTGGCATCGCCGCCAGCCATCTGAATGTCGTCCGGATCCTCAGAGCCAATGTCCATGGGCGCCAAAGAAATAGGCGCTCCAGGGGCAACCGTGATACCCGTCCAGCCAAGCTGCTCTCTCGGCTGCTGATCAAATTGATCAATTTGATCAATTTGGTCACTTCTTTCGAGCTCAGTGAGCTTCGCCAGAATGTAGTCATGGTCCCTAGTGACGTTCCACTGGTTGACGCTTTCGTACTTGCGTCTCGGCGGCGTTGAGCCTCCGCACACAGTGGGCGCGATTCCTGCAGATGATTCATGCGACACGACGTCGGCAATGGCCGTGATGCCGCGACCGAGCTCAGTAGCGACATCCTGAAGCTCCGAGGACTGCGTTTGTGCCAAGCCGTCCAGCTCCGTGCGGGCAGTGCGCCAGGAACCAAGCGCGCCGCCTGTGACGTCCGAGACACGCTGTACGGCCACAGTAGACACTTGGGTGCCCTGGCCAATAGCGCTGCTGGCCAGCTCGTACATGCCAGCAAGCCCCTTGCGAATATCTGCGACAAGCGCAGCAGAGTCCGACTGCACATTAGAAACGCTGGCCATGGTGGCATCGACAGTCATCTGCATGCCATCAGCGTGCGTGGCCGCGAGGGAGCCGAGACTCGCCGAGCGAGCGGCAGAGTCACTTAAGGCGGCGTCCATACTGGCACCGATATCGCCATGGATCTGTGAGATACGCGTAGTGAGCGAACCAGCCAACTTCCCAGCCTGCCGGCTAATCCCAGTCGACTGCTCGAGCATGGCATTGGCACCGGTGGTGTTCTCTTCAGCCTGTGCCTTGGCCGTCTGCAGCATCTCCGCCATGGCCTCGGCCTCGCGCTCCCTGCGCTCCACAAGCATCGCCTGAATGCTCTGCACCAGCCGAGCATCCGCGTCCTGCGCCTGCCCGGCCATCGCAGATACCTTAGTCTGCAGCGCATCGACCTCAGCCGCATGCTTCTGCGTCAGCGCCGCAGCGTGCCGCGTGAGCTCCTCGATGATCTGCGCAGCCAGAGACTGTGACTCCCGCTGTTTAGCAGCGGCCTCGTCACGGCCAGCCTCAACAAGCTGCAGTACCGAGGCTGACATAACTGCCATTGCCTGATCCTGCTGCTTGAGAGTGGAGCCGACAGAGGCCATGTACTCAGCACAAGCTGTGGCGCACTTTGCCGATGCCTCATGTGTGCCCTCGGCGAGCGATCCAACCAGCGAGCCGAAGGCAACCAGGGTCTTCTCGCACGCCTCCGCGATCTGACTGCCCTGAGATTCGGCGCCGCCGGCAATCGTCGCAAGCTCAGCATTGAGCGCATTCACGTGCTGGCGCACAGTCTCGGCCACCGAAGCCTCAAACTCGTCGCCAACACGCGACCGCAGGGTATCCAACAACTGCGCAGTCTGCTCGCCGGCGCGCTCCGAGTGTCCCTTGACGGCAGCCAGTGCGCGCGTGGTTTCGTCTCTGACCTTTTGCTCGATATTCTTGGCGGCGCGCAGGTTGCGCCTTTCGCGATCAGCCATGCGGGAGATTTTCTCCTGCAGTTGCTGCGCGTCAGTATCCGCAGCAGCCAGCGTGTTGTAGAGCTCGCGCGCGGCAGTATCCAGAGAGTTTTCGTGGAGGGCATGTGCGCGTGTCAGGACCCTTTGGTCATCGAGTTGCTTCTGGGCCACTGCGAAAGCAACCCTGGCCCTGTCGAGCATCTGCTCCGAGTCAGCCAGCGCAATCTTGGTCGCCTTGTGGTGTTGCTCGAGCTCCGCGTGTTCTCTGCCGACTTTCTCTATTTGCTCCTCAAGAATGTCGACGCGCAGCTTCCAGTCGTTGGATTTCTCGCGCGAGGTTTTGACTTCGAGCATGAGTTCGTCGTACGAGTCCTTGGCCATAAAGAACCCGGTGCTGTCACGCGCCGCCTCCAGATCCTTCTTGAGCTGATCAATCTGGTGCTGCATGTCGTGGACAATCTCGGATTTGGACACTCTCTTGTTGGCCACTGGCCGATTGCGGATGCCCTTGGCCTGGCTCGCATACTGCAGTGTCTTGATGGTCTCCTCGATATTCGTCACTGTGTCGCTGATCGTCGCAATCATGCAGGTCCTTGTGCGACCGCCCAGGGCGTCCTTTATGATATACGTCAGCTTGCTGTCCCGATAAGGAACATATGAGTTGCGCTCGACCAAGGCATTGATGACTCGGCCCAACACAAGCAGCGACTTGTTAATGTTTCCAGCCTCCCTTGCGCGCATATCCTGGGCACCGCTGCGGCCGATATTCTCGCTACCTGCGAGATCCACCAAGTTGAGCTTGCCTATCTTGACAATGTCCTCGCCCTCGGCCGTCACGGCGCGCTCGTGAATAAACACGCTGATTGTGAAAATAGCGTGCGAGCGCGAGCTCGAGTCGTTGCACCTGGTTGCAGCGACTTTGCGCCGGATGGACCCGCTCTGCATAAACCCCATGGCCTCCTTGGCGCTGCCAACGATCTTCTCTTCAGGCCCTGGATAATGACTCCTTTCTCGGCGCCCGAGTCGTACACCTTCAGGTGTCCATTGGAAGACTCAAAGCCGCCGCCAAACACCCTGCCCTGGGCATTATCCGCCGCGGGGTTTTGGCCAGAAGGTCACGCAGCTCCTCGTTGTACAGCTCAACATACGACACGCGAACATAGTACTCTGCAGACTGCTTGTCCAGGGCGTAGAACAGATTATACAGTGTGCGCGGAATAATTCCGGCCTTAGATGATATCCGCGCGCTATTAGTCCCCAAAGCTGCCGCCGCCGCTGCTGTAGCGAACATCGGAGGCTGCGTGCGAGAGGTCATTGGCGTGCTGACCATTGGCGCATTACCGGATGATCCGGAGTCCAGGTCACCCTCCATCGTGTATGTTTTGCCTGTTCCTGTTTGGCCGTAGGCGAAGATCGTGCAGTTGTATCCTAGGAGTACTTCGTTGAGGATGGGGCTGACGATCTTGTCGTAGATGTGCTCCT
>NW_026251583.1:0-21698 GCF_025024165.1 Kickxella alabastrina
GCCGCCAGACGCAGACGCAGACGCAGGCGCAGGCGCAGGCGCAGACGCAGACGCAGACGCAGAAGTATCCGGCGCTGCTGGCCAGACTGAGGAGCCGGTGGGCGATGAGCGGGCCATCGATGGCCAAAGGGTGTCGCCACGGCAGCCGCAGCTCATCACTGGCGGCATCATGCGCGAGTACCAGCTGGAGGGCATGGAATGGCTGGCGTCGCTGTACGAAAACGGGCTCAACGGCATCCTCGCAGACGAAATGGGACTGGGAAAGACACTCCAGACCATCGCATTCCTGTGCTTCCTGCGCGAGCGCAAAGTATGGGGCCCATTTCTCATCCTCTGCCCGCTGTCGACGCTGAGCAACTGGGTGTCCGAGTTCTACCGCTTCACGCCAAACACCCCCGTGCTGCTGTACCATGGTAACCCGGACGAACGCAAGGAACTGCGCCGCAAGCATCTGCGCAAGCTCGACCAGAACTTCCCCATTGTCGTCACCACCTACGAGATCTCAATGCGGGACAAGCAGGCGCTGCAAAAGTTCGCATGGAAGTTCATCATCATTGACGAGGGCCATCGCATCAAGAACATGAACTGCAAGCTGATCCGCGACTTAAAGTCCTACCAAAGCACAAACCGGCTTCTTCTCACCGGCACACCGCTGCAGAACTCGCTTTCGGAGCTCTGGTCGTTGCTCAACTTCCTTCTGCCAGACATCTTTGACGACCTGGAGAGCTTCCAAGCATGGTTCGATTTCAACGACATTAGCGAGAAGGAGGGCCAGGACCGCATTATTTCGCAGCAGACCAGCTCCAACATTGTCACCAAGCTGCACCAGATCCTGCAGCCGTTCTTGCTGCGCAGGCTCAAGGTTGACGTCGAAAAGCACCTGCCGCCGAAGCGCGAGTACCTGATTGCCTGCCCGATGGCGCCCGTGCAGTACGAGTACTACCAGGCGGTGCGCGGCCCCAACCTGCGGTCGTTCCTCCAGGACAGATTTGCCGGCGTACAAGCGGAGAGCCCCGAGGGCACGCTGGTCCCGGGTACTCCCGCCAGCCTGGAAGAGCCCGCCGAGCCTGCGGCCGTGGCTGCGGCTGCCACGCTGGCCAAGCGGAGGAAGGCAGCGTGGACGATGAACGGCAAGCTGGTCGAGGAGGCCAACGCGTTCTTGGGCGCGGCCAGCAGCGACAGCGGCAGCCTCGCCAAGGCAGCCAAGCCAGGCAAGAGAGGCAACGGGCGCAAAAGGCCAGCGTACGCCGAAGCCGACGAAAACGACACTTTCAGCGGAGACGAGCTCGACGAGCCCGCACACCTGCCCAAGGACACCACGGCCAAGGCATCCGCCAGCGGCTCCGGGCTGAGCAAGCTCAAGGCAGACGTGCTCGTGCGGCAGCTCAACCTCCAGTTCCGGCTGATGCAGCAGCGCAAGGTGTGCCAGCACCCGTATCTCTTTGACTTCCCCGTCACCGATCCGCAGGACCCCGAGTCCGAGTTCCTCATTGACGAGCAGCTGGTCAGATCCTCGGGCAAGCTGCTGCTGCTCGACCGGCTGCTTCCAGAGCTTTTCGCCAACGGGCACCGCGTGCTGATTTTCTCGCAGTTTGCCCGCGTCCTGGATATCCTCGAGTTCTACGCGGAGCTGCGTAGCTGGAAGTTCTGCCGTATTGACGGATCCGTCGCCCAGACCGATCGCCAAGACGCCATTGTGCGCTTCAACACCGACCCCTCCATCCCTCTGTTTTTCCTCACCACGCGGTCCGGCGGTCTCGGCATCAACCTGACGGCCGCCGATACCGTGGTTATTTTCGACTCCGACTGGAACCCGCAGCAAGATCTGCAGGCCCAAGACCGTGTTCATCGGATTGGCCAGAAGCGCCCTGTGCTTATTTACCGGTTAATTATTGCCGGGAGCTGCGAACGAGCCATACTGAAGCGCGCCAAGGCCAAGCGTAAGCTGGAGAAACTGGTCATCCACGATAAGAAGTTCAAAGGTCTCGGGAGCAACAACAACAATGGCAGCGGCGGTTCGGGCGGATTAAAGGATGATTTGTCCGTGCAGGATATTGCGCAGATCCTTTTGGATGACGATACAGAGTTGGTTGAGAAGGACCAGAGGGAATTGAAGAGAATTTTGGAGGCCCTGGGGCCCGATGAACAGGTGCCAGAGGAGGCTATTTTGACCAGAGAGGAGCTTTTGGCTCTGACTGATCGTAGTAGTGAGGCATATTTGAAAAAGGATGACATGGGTAGTGACAGAATTGCTGAGGTCGTTCATGTGCCGGATGAGCGTAACGATATGCTGTCCAAGATGGAGACTCTTATTTAAGCTGTTCCCCCTTATTATATTGAATAACAGCAAAGTGTCCATATTTCTCTCTTTCTGCGTTTTCTGCATTTTTTTCTGTCCTCTCCTCTACCTCTCCTCTAAGCTGCCTAATAACGCACTCAAAACCAACGTCTATTGACGCTGCTCCTCCTGTGGATGGTACGGCCCACCCAATAAAAGAAATAGTGCCTGGAGTCAGACGGCGCCTTTCGAACAGAGTTATTGCTGTAGGCATAAGCATAAGCATAAGCATGCGCATCAACTTCAGCTTCAACTGCTTCAACCGCTTCGACCGCTTCAACCACTTCAGCGAGGGGTTGGGTGCTCCTGCTCGGTTCACGCATCGAGTGATAAAGGAGATTGGGGCAAATATGCATAAAAATTTGGCCTATGCCTATTCTTTGCCATCAGACGAGCAAGAGCCCAAGCGGCGCAGAATTAAAGATGTAGCTCATTAGCCAATTCATTTTTCTTTCTTTCCACATTCTAGTGGTGTTAACGCACCACTTATTCTCAACAGTTTTTGCACCCATTCTCGATAAGCAGTCTGAGTAATAAGCGAGTGAAGTGGGCGGGTGATGATGAATTGTCGTATTTATATTCATTCATACATTAAATTACTAAAACCTTTAAAAAAAACTTAATTTTTACATAATTACACATCGACTCGCGACAGAAATGTTGTGCAATTTGCTTACTTTGCGCGTTCCATCTGTCCCCAACACCGCCTCCTCCTCAGCATCATCAGAATCAACAGACTCCAACTGGATGTTAGCCATCAACTTGCTGCCGTGCGATACTCCGTTTTCTTTACACGTTGTCGCATCCTCCAAACACTCGTTCGCACCAAAACCAATATTAAACGAGTCAATATCTAACTGTTTTGTCGCAATATCTCCGATAATGAGTATTTTGAGCTCAGATATAGTCATGTCCGCGTTAATACCCTCCAACTCCAGTACTGGATAACAAGGAATATTAGCGGTTTGTTTTTGGTTGGTGTTAAAGCTTACGATAACAGTGAATGTTTCGGTTTCAACTAGAGTCTCCAGTATATGCATTTTTATTAATGTAATTGTGAACCAAATAAAATAAAAAATTTTATAAATAAAATTGATGGTGAAATGAAGAGAAAAAATATATATAAAAGGGGAAAATAGGGAAATAAGAACAAAAACAATTCAATAAAAAAGAATAGTCGGATACTTTGTGTATCATATGTTAAAAAGGATTATAATTCTCATTTTTTAATTTTAAAATGAACTAATTTTTCTTTTATATTTTTCTTTTTATTTGCAATATAAAGGCTTTATATTTTTATTAAAAAAATAAAACACAAAATTGTTGCACAGACTGAAGATATGGAAGTAGATGTTGAGGTTGTGAATCGTGAAACAAGTTTCCATCTGCATGCCGATTGATAGGGTACTAATTGAATAATGCAGGCATAAATTAGGGAGGCATTATATTGATGCCTAAACATGCTCCCCATTTTGCAATGCACACGCATGAGTGCACACACACAAAAATTACAACACTGACTTGCCAAAGATACCAGTATTCTCACAGAAGAACCAGTTCTTGCCAACATAGTGCACACTTGGCAATGTACACAACAAAGGCGACGAGGCACATATATAAGACAAGGCTGGCGCTAGCAGTATTTTAGAAACATTAGTAATAAAACCATTTATAAAATTACCCCTAATTTTTTAACGCTAGATAACTAGTGCTTTTCACACACACCCTCTTACATGACAAAATAAATTAGAAGAAAACATTTGGAAAATAAACTAATGACCAATTCAATCCCACTATATATCTTTTTTATTTTTGAATTTATACCAATGCCAAACACATCAATACTTAGTCTTACTTTTTTTAAACAAACGCCCGTTCATAATCAAATAAGATAATTTGGGAGCAATGGGCTTTACATCAATATGTAGAAAGTATATGTATAATTTATTTACATTTATTATGTGTTTTGGTTCTAGTTAATCAATACGCTTATTTAGTGTAGTTATCAATTGGAGGGTTTGCATCTAAATAAAAATACAGGCTTAAACTATTTGTTTCATTGTTAATATACTTTTTTGTAGGCATATAATCTTTAATTAAATCCTTGGTCTCGTGATTTATCTTCAATTCTACATTTTGGTACTTTTACTTTTATTTTTGTGGGTATCAATTCATTGTCAACATTCATAGTTGCCCCCAACTAATTTAAAATTGTAATTATTAGCTTTATTATTCAATTCCTTGGTCATTGTTGCTGCTCAAAAGTATACCTTGGTCGGTGAGTATCCTGGTCTGCTTGATTATTGAAATGCTAAAATATGTTAGCTGCTGCTGTTTTATTTGCTAAAGATAAACTAAAATATTGTTAATGTAGAAATAAAAGATGAGGAATATGGTAGAAAATGTTTCTCATTTTATACTAATTTTCTACCCACTCGTTTCTTATTAATTTTTTATATTTACAAGAATATCAATAAAACTGTATATCAGAAAAGGAAGGTTTACTATCAAATGAGTCGATTTAGATCACCCTTTACTTTTCAATGCAGAATTTAAAAACTAAACAACACACAAATATTGTTCTAAAGACGGTTTACATTGAAGAAATAAACGAGACTACTAATATTTGAATTTTCAAATATCCTGCAAATCAACAATTTTCCTCATCAAGATTGCATATCAACCCAGAACGTGGTTTAAAACTAGAGACAATAGACCATTATGTTTGACAATACTATTTAGTTTGCTGCTTCTTTTGAAGAGGAGAAGCAGGGGCAGATTGATTCTTACGCGCATGCTTGGTCTTGGGCTTGAGCTTGATCAAATTCTCGGGCGTTGCTGTAGACCCAGATTCAGCCGACTCTGACGATGCCTTTTTGTGCAAAAAACGGGGAGGCCGCTCGCTTGTAAGCAGGGCATTAAGGATGATGTGAAAGTTCAACGCCGCAACCATGTCACAATTCTACTTCTGTCTGCCTGATAGCACTTTTTCGCCATCCTTGGATTTTGGTTCCGTCGGCCCTAAAGGTTTGCAGGCAGTTTTTCATTGTGCACTGGAGCAAGCTGTGTCATAAAATTTGGCAAGGCTTTTCTACCGCTGGAATTGTATTAACGCCTGTTGCAGCTACCTGCTCCTGCTGCTGCTGACCATTCTGCTGGTGCTGCTGCTGCCATTGCGACGTGGTGCTTGTGCTTGGGATTCTTCAGACGAGGATCATCAATTTTGTGAAATTTCTCCATCCTGCTCTTACATGCTGGGCAAAACGTTGAGGTGCAATACTCATCGATCAAACAAACAGTGAATCCTTGGCCTATTAGCATTTCCTGCAGCCCCTTGCCACGAATTGGCTCGTGGTAACGGGCCATTCCTGGGGTCCAATTGCTAATAATAAGGACAGGATCTGGCTCAAATTTTGCACGCAAAGATTTTGCAAGTTCGACGTCAGTGCGCCTTCTGTTGACAAAGGAAAAATAGCGGAGCTTGGGCTGTAGGGGGTCAGTTGAGCTGCTGCCGTCATACTTGCAACTCTTGCCAAGGGTCTAGCGTGCTGTGATAATGTTCTGCCAAAACAAAATATCCCTTTCGGCGTTCTAGGAAGTACTCGGAATCTAACTTGCAATCAAGTGTGCTGGACCCAGGGTGGTTGAGCGCGCGCGGGATCCTCAACAGATGTATACCAACCATTTGTTTCCGCCTTGGCAAATTTTGCGGGATCGAGCTTGAAGACCTTTTTTTGCTCCCTCGCGGATCCGACAAAAATACACACACGACAAACATGGTAGCTGGTGGCGACATGGTGGTTCCTAATTACGCTTGAGTATTTAGTATAATTTTTATTATTTATTTAATATATTGAAATTCCAATAATATAATTTCAGGAAATACACTAAAAATATTTTCAAAACCAAAAAACCCGAATAATTGTGTTCTTAACAGACACGTGTAGCCCGTAGCTGAAACAAACAAACAAGCATTTATTATTTATTTTAGTTTCAACTTTTCAATATTCTGGAATCTCAAACAAGGCCTTTAAAAATTCAGGAAATCCAAAAGATCTGGAGTCGCTCCTGCTTAATTTTTGGGAATGCTTTTGGATTGTTCGGCAGCCCCTCACAATAGTGCAGCTGTTTAAAATCTATACAGTGCCATTATAACCATGTCCTTTAAATATTGTACCAAGATCATTGAATTATGAAACGTTATTTTTTTTAAAAAAAAAGTCACTCTGCATTGCTGTTGCTACTTTCGTTGTTACCAGCTCTAGTGCGGTTATCAGCTGCAAATTTGTTGACAGAGTTTGGAAGGGTGTGCGAAATGTACGAGGCAACAGCCATTAATAGCGCGCACAGCATCCAGGCAAAATGCGAGTTAAACGGGAATGGTAGCGAGTGCTTAATTGACCAGCTCCATGCGGTTCCAGAAACTAGCGGACCTAAAATCCTTGTAAACGACATGGCCATCTGCTGCGCGCCATTCATAAAGCCCAGATCCGCCCTTGAAGGCGCAACATTGGCTGTAATCAAGTTAATACTGGTAAATGCCAAAACGTCACCGGCAATGCGCGCCAAAAGCAAAAAGGTGAGCAGCGCCCAAAGCAGACAATAGTCTAAAGATAGTGCGCCCCAGGGTGTTGAAATGGCAGGAAGCGAGAGAAGCGGTGATGCGTCGGGCACAGCAACATCTATGGCTGATTTGACTTTATCTGCAAGCAGAGAAAGAAACGGAATGGCAATAAAAACAGGAATCAGTATTTTCATACCTGCCTGGTAGCAAAAAAGCACGCCATGCTTGAGAGCCAGCTTTGGATAAGCAATGAGCTGCACGTACAGAACTGCAATTCCAGAGATAGCCAACGAGTAACCAATCTTGCGAAATTCAAATCCGAGGCCACCATCACTGGGCTTGGTAGCGGCAAATATAGGATACAGCTGGTCTGACATTGACACAGACATGCACATCAGAGCATTGGTGGTCATGACGCGGATAACTGTCGGTGTGAGCAGGTCGCGAATCGACCGCTGCTCAACTTCTACAACGGTGCTCTCAACATCGCGGCCAACCAATGGGGTCAACTCATTGGCGGCATTTGTCGACAACCGTGGTACTAGTGGAGCCGTCACCACGCAGGTTTCCTTGACCAGAGTCTCATCAAGCTGGTAGATGCCCATGATAAATCCAAACACTGCAACTATTGAGCCAATCAAACTGGGCAGCAAATAAGGGAATGTAGCAAAAACCTTGCTGCTTCCAAACAATCCAGGATATTGGTGCACAGGATCAGCAAATATACCACCAATAGATGCACCAACCACTGCGCCGAGATTCCAAGCAAGCGGGAGCATAGCCATCATTCGTGGGCGATTGGTGTCATCGGATATTTCAACAACAACAGACTTTACCACGGAAGATGTACCAATAAACATGCCATTCATAGAGCGGGTTATCAAGGCCCAAGTGAAAGACCTCGACATTCCAAACAGAATCGTGGTTGCAGTGTTGCCAACCAATCCGATGAGAATGACTGGTCGGCGGCCAATACGGTCAGAAAGACGACCCCAGTACATGACGGTCATAGTCTGGGAAATTGAGAGTGATGCCATTATTAGTCCGGAGTAAAATGCAACGTCCTTTGGACTCTTGACCACATCAAACTCGGAAACCATCTAATAAATGAAGAATAAAAAGTATGGATTATGTTTAGATGTACAATTAAATTAGCCATAAATTATAAGCATGTTTTTTTTTTACCTTGTAGATGAATGGCAGCACCAGCGAAAAGTTGATAGGGTCAGATAGACGGACAGCCAGAAGCACAGACAGCTTTCCCCATGGTAGCGGCGTTTCTCGAATAACAGCAGCACTGTTGTTTTCAGCAGCTATTATTTGTTCTTGGTTTTGGCGGATGCCAGGTGGGCTGGCGTTTCTTGCGGTCGGCATATTTGAATCTAATAATAAAATAAAATAAATAAAAATATGTAGATGAAATTGTAGAAAAAAGAAAGGCGAACAATGAACGGCATGCTGCGACACAATTATATACTGCTTAATTTTCTATTTTCTATTTCCTTTTCTTTTTCTTTTATATGAATTGTGCGCTCTTTTTATTAAAGACTATAAACTAAAAAGGGTGATGCCGCTTATAACACTATTCATTCATTTTTTTATACCCTCTCAGTTTTAATTTACACATTTTCCCACAAGTTCTATTTATTCCTGAGCAAAGCAGCCATACCTTGTACTTGACCGTTTAAGTTTAATTTTGCTGACCGCTAAAATAGCCAGACAAAATTCGCCGTGCATCTTTGACCGTGCTGTCAAAATCAACTGTGGCATCTGGAAGACCAGTGACAATGGGGCTTTCGCGACCAACAGCTAGTTCGCGCATCTCAAAGAACACAGTCAGCAGCGGAGTAGCACCGGATGCAGAACTGTGGATAACTGCCTGCATGGCCTTGTTAAGTTGCTCCTTTCTATCTGCTATTTGGCCCGGGGCCCAGGCATACAAGATGCTGTGACCCAGTGGCGTGGCCATAGTAGCTTGGGTCAAATAGAGCAGCGACACAGTTTGCTCGCCATCCTTGCCAATGTAGCTGAGCAGAGCGCTGGTGTCATCGCCCAAAACAGGCTGGTCCAGAATGCAAAACGCCCGAGAAATAACCAAACTATCGTTTGTTGCTGCGCTCGCATTTGCATAGCTGGAAGCCATGATTACGCTCTTGGCGCGCACAGTGCCGTGGCTCTGCAGCCGCACGTTAAATCCACCGTCCTTGCCGCCAGATACCTCGACATCCTCGCCCAGAATGTATGTGCCGCCCGACACTGCGCACAGGCGACAAAATGCCTGCGCCATCTCGGAGCCACCACCATACATTGCGCACAAATACGCCATGCGGCCATACCGGCCCATTGACCTGACGTATTTCCTGACGCTCTCGCACCCGTCACGCGCACTCGGAATCTCGCCCGCACCCACACGAGCAACGGCATAAACAACAGCATCGAGAAGCTTGCCATCAAGTTTGAACTTTGTCTGAATAAATGAAACAAAGTCAGAACTGTCCTGTGTCGCTTCGTCAAGCAGCTTGTCACACTCGTCGTCATCGCTGATAACTGTCATTAGCCGCATGAGTTTGCGTTTCTCAATAAGGCTCAGCGACTTGCTGGCAAAAATGTCTTCCTTCGAGTCAGGCACGCGCTCGAGCACGCCGTTGCGCACAAGGTAGTTGTGCTCGAGGCCCTTGAACTGTACGTACTCGCCAATTCCCAGGTCAACCAGCAAGTCGATCATGTCGCCGCGACACAATGACAACTTTGGTGCCAGCTCGATCGAGTACTTGCGATCATTGGCCAGCAGCCTTTCGAGCAGTGCCCTGTACCTTTCACTGTCAAAATCTTGGCTACCAGTGCTGTATGGCCCCAAAGCTTGAAGCAGTAAGCTCGCGCTATTACAAGGCACATCAATACTGGAAAGCGCCCGGTCAATGACAAGGGTTGACGATGATTTCTGGCTGGCGTCGCCCAGAATGACCTCTACGCGGGGTGTCTGTCGCACATCGCGGTGTTGCACAGCCCACTGAAAAAATGAGGACAGTGAGAAGCACGCAAAGTTTCCGCCGTAGTACGGATTGCGGTCGATGTGGAGAACCTTTCTATCGGCGGCAGCAATATCGCTGGCAATAATGGATTCAATGAGGCCGGTGCCGAGAACGACTACATCAAACTCTTCATTATCAAGCGAATTCTCCATGTTTGATTAGATTAAGTTTCTAATAAATAATAGTGATAATTGCAAATGTATAGTTGCTTAAAATACAAATTTTCATAAAACACGCTGCGGCCATTTACAAAAAAATGCTTATAGGATTAAATTTCAAGTCAAATGATGTGGGATATGACCACGTTTGTTATCAAAAACATTCCTCCCATGTATTGTTTTATCTGATGACAATTGCAGTATACACTTTCCACCTTTCACAACCAGAGACGGTGCTAGTTAATCTGTTAAAATTATGTGTTGCTAAATAAATGATATGCTGGTCCTTATTCTTTATTTGAATAGCTTGTCACAAATCCAACAATTATTTTTGCCCATGTTGCGAATACATCCCCTTAAGCGAGTCCAATTTGTCATCCCTCAAAAACAACTGCAAATCTGCTTATGCTGCGACTGGCTTTAAAAAACATTCTCACTTGAATCCTTTTCATTTTCTCTAGCAAAGCAAGCAAAATTAGACGAAGGTAATTTATTGCTTCAATTACGATTTGCATGGATTTACTGCCAGCCGAGTACGCTTTTCTTTTGCAACTCTGTATTTGAAAGCAATTCGCACAACTAAATAAAATTATCTTACAGCAGTATCCACAGCATAAACAAAAACAACATAAAAATAGGTTCAGCATGTCGCATCTCTTTTCCTCTGCTGAATATTTTGCCTTTTGCTTTTTAATTTAGTTATTTTCTGCTAATGGCTGGAATTGACTTTGGCAGGCTGGCAGGCTGAGCTAGACACATGCTCTCTGGGATAATTATTGCCCTTGTATCCAGCCTTGATATATTTATATTTTACTTCGCGATCAACTAGGTGTATTTCCCCAAAACAATTACCACTTCCAGAAACACTGGCCTCACACCCACCAGGAATCAAGTGTACCGCATGCAGTGGCCAGAGTCTTCCATGTACGAGGCCAAGTTTTACGCAAACACCAATCCCTTCTTTTTTGAAGACACAGCCAAGTTCTTTTGAGGATGCCCAGCTGCTGTGGCACATCCCGTCACAGAGCTTAAAAAATAAGCACCTACAGTTTCGGCGCAAAATTAACATTGTCATTCCCGCGTCGGTATATCTGGACAAAACTCACAAAGCCGTTCTTTACGTGTATCTATTTATTAACGAAGCCAACCAATTTACTCCGCACCCAAACGTTGATGGCCCACACTTTATTGTTTATCGTACTCATGTTGCATGATGGCTTGGATCGGAGGCCACAGGAAATTCACAACAGAGCGCGTCTGGCGGACTATCATTCAATCTTATAACTGCAACCAGTGTGCCATTGGAAATTGTGCTGGCGGACCACACGTACAAGCGCAGAGAGTTGCCCAGGTACATAGCACAGTGACTCATTCACAGGCAAACGGATGGCTTGCATCCTACCGCATAGCTGCCAATGCTCATGTTGAACCACTTTACCCAAAATCCGGTTGAATTTCAGCCAGTATCTATCCTCAACGGCGGCCAAATTGAAGACATACCCAGCAAACTGGCTGTGTATATCGACTTTGAGTTGCAGAGCATTAGACATAGGTAGATACTGTTAAAGGAGAGGAGAGCCCTTAAATGGACAAACCCTAGCCAATACTACGATTTAAATGGTATGGAAATTTATAATTTAACCATGGCCGACGGGTCCTCATCTATCGACAAATACGGCAACCACAGTATATACCCGCCGCTGTTGTTATCTGAGAAAAATGGAATTCCGGTGCTGATTGCTGCGCTTGTGTTAGTTTGGGAATATACCGTTTTGCTAGTCGTTGACCTCCGAGTGAACTTTGAGTTTTGGACTGATCCAGTATCAGATTTTGACAGCATTTCGCGCGCGTCTCTAATCCTCTGGTGTGCCAATAGCATGTTCTGCTGTTTGTACTCTTATCTGGACAAAGGTATTTGGAACAAAAACGCAATATTTGCTGTGTTTATTGTATTGGCGCTTCTGTTTCATAATCGGTCTTTTCTCTGGATTGAGAATTCCAACTTGGTTTACAAGGCGTATTAAAAAAGAGCCTGTTGTGGAGACTGCCGATGCTGAAAATCGTGCGGCTGTTGACCAGCAGCATGCCCTGGTAAATGATCAAAATGCTGTTGTCGTCACAGAGGCCAATCAGCATAGCCATATTATCAAGTCGCAAAAGGGGGCAGACAGCATTAGCACCCACTGAATTTGCATTGCTGCCTTCCCGGTTATTGTGGTTATTGCAGGGTATGCTTTTATTGAGAACAAGAAGGCCTTGCAAAAAATACGCTCTTAAATTCATTGACAGAGCCATCCGTATATTAACCTGAATCAATTTGCTACCGCAAGTCTTGGTCAATTACCGCGTCAAGTCTGGGTCCTTGATGCCCGTAGCTATTGCAAGCTGCATAGTCGGCCAGTACTTGCTTGGAATAACAATCAGCCATCTGACGTCCTTCACGAATATCGTGTTTGTGCACACTACTCATAGAAATGCATTTATGCATATTTGGAACGTAGCTGTCGTGCTCTATAAAAATGTGGATCTAAATTGATATATTAAAATCTTAAAAATTACTTACTAAACTGAAAAAGGGGGCAGCGCTGTGTGGGCAGTGCTGTAAACATCATGGTATTCCTTGATTTCAGCCAGCAATAACAGAAATGTGTATAGTGGCCATGAGGGCGATCTTGATTCTTGAAAAGGGAAGATAGTGGCTTGAAATGTGTTGGACACCACAGTAGCCGTCATTGTCCAGTAGGTGTGGTGCTACAAGAAGGCCAAGCAGGATTAAATGGTTTAACCAGTTCAAATATTTTGTTATTGCTTAAATTTAATTATTCAATTGGCAAGTCGTTTACAATGATTAGATTGTCGTGGTCAAAAAAAACTAAAATATTATATATGGTCTGCAGTAGGGCCAGTGGCGGAAAAGATTGTGCAGTAGACATTTGGTTTTATTAATCAACTTTAGGTTTTATTTTTATCTCGCTCAATGGATCTATTTTTCTTTTGTAAACCAAGGTAAACAATGCAATGGGAAATGAGAAACGAGTAACCCGAATTTTTTTAGCATAGCTTTACCCAATTTTTATCCAAAATATAATAATTTACATATATATATTAATTTACTAAATATATTAATGAAACCTATTTTCAATATACATAATAAAAAAACTGCTTGATATATTATTTATACACAAGAAACATGGTGTTGATTACTACACAATCTTGCGCCCGGGTGGGATGCCATGCTCGATATCTTCGTAATAGCCATCATCCACATTGTATATGCTGTTCTTGCCAGAAGGTCTCACCATTTTGACCAGGTCTTTGGTTGAGCCTGCAATGCTGTACGCAACATCAACATCGACAGTGCCATTGTAATTGCTCATAAACACAGCACCATTTGCCAGCTCATACTCTGCCATGCGATTTTGCCTTTCCAACGTCCTTAGGAAATATATCAAATATTCGTCGCGGTCAACCAGACAATGATATGTGGGCCGCCAAATGATAGAGTAAAAGCTCACCTGGCCAATAAACAGGTCCGTCACACTGGTTACTATGCTGTAGCCAATCCCGGTGCCATCAAACCCAGGAACCCACCGCAGAACGACTTGCAGAATAAGAACCAAAATGCACGATATAGTGACTACCAGCAGTTCGCGGTACTCGCTGAAGCACACGTTTACATACTTCATGAGCAGCGTGGCGTATATCCAACAAAGAATCAGCGTCAGGAGGAATCCAAATGCAGCAAAATAAATTGGCTTTGCGGCAGAGCACATGGCAGGGTCCAGATCAAATGATATACTTTGCGACTCGGGCAATATCGACGCCAAAAGCCCATACGTTATCGGTGCAAATGCGCAGAGAGCAATTGGGACCCACAGATACCAGCCCTTGGCCCGCCGGTGCCATTGGAATATGGAATGGTACTGGTAGATGCGGAACAAATGACAGCCAATTAAAGTGTAGGCACCCACACTGATGCGCAGCCAGGCAGAGGTCGCTAGGCAAATGGGCTGTGAGATAGGAACCAGGGTCGGCAGATATGTGTAGATGTCGCCGACGTACCAGCAAAAAATAGACACGTACAGGACATTGATGAGTCGGATATTTTTGCACTTGAGAGGAATGTACGCTCGGTTAAAGTTGATATATATAAGTACAAGGAAGGAAATAAACATGACGGATGAGTTGACACAGAGCAGGATTATCTCGCGCTTGTCAGCTTTTTGAGTATGTGACATTATATAGATATTATTATTGTATTATAGGGTGGGCATGAAAAATTTGAAGAGTATTGTTAATTTGTAAAAAAGGAAGGTAATAACAATTAAATAGTGCGTTATGGAGGCCCAGTGGACAAGAAAAAGGCTTTGTTTTTATAATAACTTTTTAAAGTTGCAAACTGACAACAATGTGGCGAAATAAAAAAATATGGAATGATTGTGACAAAAAACATATTTCCGCTCAGCGGTCCCAAAGAAATGAGAGAAACTTCTTGTTTATTTTTCCATGAAAAGACAAGTGATTGCCACTCTGCAAAGGAGTAAAAAAGAAATTTTGTTTTTGTTTATGTCCAAGATAGGAAAGTAATGGGGCTAACGTGCAGCTGAAAAAAGGTACCAGCAAAATCCTATAGTGCATTAATTATATTTGATTTAATTGTTACCCAGTGGACTAAGCTGTGCTATGCTTGTAAGCGTGGCAAGCACAATGATGTATTGAGTGCCTATCGATTTTGACTAACCAATCTCGTGCTCGAAATAGTCTGGCAATTCGAAAGTTGTATTGGAATTTAGAGGTAGCTACAAAGATACTCATTGTGGAGAAGATTATCATTTGAAATGCATGTAGCAATTTTCGCTGCATTTTTTGCACACACGATCCCTTTGTAAATGGTTGAATTTTGTTTACTACTTTCTCAGAATTTGATGAAGCAATTTGAACCAAGTAACTGCCCAAAATAACCATCTGACAACCTAATTCAGCGGAATGTGTCACATTGTTACTCAACTGTTGGTCCACTGCACACAGCAGAAATCACGGCAACTTATTAGGCAATAAATGCCACTCTCCAAATCGGGAAGAAAATATTTACTTATTTGTATTTTTAGTTTTATTTCAGATGTATCGAAATTCGAATTTTCTTTTGACATTTCTTTCCAATTGTGCTGTCTTGACAAAAAGAAACCTGATAAAAATTTCTAAATAAAAATTCCGCGTTTTCTTTGCAACGGACGAGGATCACCATCAAAATAAACAGCAGAGAAACGATTTGCCATTGCACCGTCAATCCTTTGCGCTGTTGTTTTCTTATGTGAACCTCAAGTTTTTTTCTGGCTCAGTAACTTTAGTTTCTTGTTCCAAGTTGCCGAAAAGTAAAATAACTGCAAAAAACCCGGGTCAATTGATAAAGGCATGACACATGCATGGCGGAAGGAACAGCCGAACAAAGTATTTCGGCCACGAGTTCACCATGTGCCAAGAAACCCGATTTTTGTTGAAACAAAATAAATGTCATTGGACCAATGATATGGCGATGATACAATTGCTGTTTGGCCAAAGTAACAAGCACGAGGCAATTTTGAAATTGGCCGTTAAAAATATTGATTAGGCAATCTATCATCGACAAACAACTTAGGCATATTTGAAATGTAGCCGCCATTGTCTAGTGAGTGTATCATGTGGTGCCCAAACCACATTCCAGGCTACTATTCCCATATTCAAGTATCAAATGTCCATTCCGGAGATTACTAGCTTACATCAAATGTCAGCAAGACCTTTATAGCGCCAACCACACGGCGCTGCCCTTTTCAGTTTAACATTGGTTTTTTAAAACATTCCAAATTTACTAAGCATACCCACACCTTGGGCTTTATATATCACATGAAGGCCAAGCAGAACAAGCTACTTTAAAATATTCGAATAATAGTTTAATAATTGCTTATTTAATGGCCAAGCCTTTTGCAATGCTTTGTTTTTAATGGTTCAAAGTATTTGAAAATTTAATTGAATTTCTAAGAGAAAATGACATACTATTCAACAAACATTTTTTGTAAATAAAAAAGTTTTCCCCAGTACGCAATTTTAAAGCCACAATGCTTTCTTTTAAAATTGGGTTTAAAAATAGGCGATTTAATCTATTGTGTTGATTGTTTTGAGCAGGACTTTAGCACTGGCGACGAGCACTCGGCCTGCAACGCGCTCTTCATCAGGCACTCTGATGGTGTCCTCTTTGCGGCAATCGTCTGCGAATCGCTGTTATTGTCAACAACGCTTTCAACAACAAAATATTTGGCCAGCCAAGACTCCTTCAAAATAGTAGCAGTGTTGGCGCTCACCCTTCTGGGCACATTCGTGTCAAACGAATTGTCAATATCCAGCAAGTAGTGCTCCTCATGGCCCTCGACAGTGCCCAAGTACGTCGCCGTGCAGTCAGCCTCACCAATTGCGCTACGTACCTTGAACAGACGGTAGGTGATAGAAAAGTAGTTTGTGTCGCCAACCAGCTGCTTGAACTGCTCGTCGAAAATGCTAATATGCCTGATGCTCAGAACGCGCGGAGACACAAAGCCAATTTTCTTAACAATGCGCTCGAACTCGTTCGCAAACAAAGCGCCGGTAAGGCCCTCGCCGTGGAGCTCCTTGTGCTGACGCACGGACTCAGGGACCGTTCTGTCCGAGTACATGTCGGAAAAATGGAACTCACCGCCCGAGCGCAACGCTGTGTAAACACCTGCCAGGACCTGCGGCTTGTTGGGCGACAGGTTGACAACGCAGTTGGAAATGCAAATGTCCTTGGACTCATTGGCCACGCCAGCGTCCTCCAGCGCCTCGATGTACCCGGTGAGGAACTTGAGGTTGGGCTGATAGCCGAGTGTCTGGCCAAAGGCTTCAATGTTTTCGCGGGCGGTCTGCAGCTGCTCGTCAGTCATGTCAACGCCTGTGACAGAGCCCTGGGGGCCGACCAATGCGGCGGCCACGTAACAGTCACGGCCGCTGCCAGAGCCTAGGTCGAGCACGTCCTTGCCTGTGATGCCGAGCGGGAGCGGATTGCCGCAGCCGTAGAACTTGTCAGTAACGGCCTGGGGTAGGGTTCTCAGAAGGCGGCAGACAATGGGGTGCGGTTTAGAGCTACCTGTGCAGGCGCTGGTCTTCAAATCGTTTGTCGTCTGGAGAACCTTGCCGTAATAGTCCTTGACTGAGGTGTACACCTGCTGATCCTGCTGTTGGTCTTGCTTTTGGACGCAGAGCGTCTGAGGAGAGCAAGACATTGTTTTTTATTGTTTTTATTGTTGATGATGTAAATTATTTTGAATGAATGACGATAAAACAAAATAAATAATAATAATTGTAGACTAAGTGAAGGAAAAAAGGGTTTACTACAAATTAAAAAACAATGGCTTTTCGATAATCATAGCTTTTTTATTTTTTTTATTGGCCGAAGTGCAGAGAGGTCACTGTGTGGGATTAGTAATCAAATTTGAAAATGTGTATCAAAATAAAAAACATAGTAAGCGCAAGTAAAAGAAAATGATAGGAACAGTGAATTACCCGAAACAGGTTATCTAAACGAAAATGAAAATGAAAATGAAATTAAATACTTGTGTACTACACAAGCGTGGGTTTAGATGCGCTGGCCTTTTCAAGATCTTCGCAGTAGGCTGTAGCCGAATGGTAATCATTGGAATCATCAGAAGTTATGAGCACTTTAACAAAAGAGTCTGCCGAGCTTGCCATGAAAACCCCTGTTTCACCAGTACAATCAAAGCTAATCATATACAGCTCCTCACCATTCGCCAGTTCATACTCGGACTTGCGGTTTTCCTTCTTCAGCGTCCGCAAGAACAGCGCCAAGTAGTTGTCGCGGTCCACCAGGCAGTGGTAAGCAGGGCGCCAGATGAGGGCATAAAAGCTCACCTGGCCAATTAGCAGGTCTGTTATGCTGGTCATAGCATTGTATGCGAACCCGCTGTCGCCGACCTGCGGAACCCACCGCAGAACAACCTGCATGGAAATCACAAAGACAGTCGACACAATGATTACTACTAGCTCGCGGTACTCGTTGAAGCACACATCGGTATACTTCATTAGCAGCGTGGCGTAGGTCCAGCAGGCCATGAGGATTAGGAGAAAGGCCAGAGCAACAAAGTACGCTGTCTTTTGTGCAAAGCACATTTCCGGGTTTATCACAAATGACGTGCCCAGGGATTCAGGCAAGGCTGTAGCAATAATACCGTAGACCAAAGGAATAATGAGCCATAGGCCTATTGGGACCCATAGATACTTGCCGTTGGCTCGCCGGTGCCATTGAAATATGCAATGGTACTGGTAGATGCGGAATATATGGCAGCTGATTACAGAGTATACACCGAAACTCATCCGCAGCCAGGACATGGTTGCTATGCAGATGGATCGGGAGGCATAAACTAGTGAGGGCTGGTAAGTGTAGATGTCGCCGAGGTACCAGCAGAATATCGTGAGGTAGAGGATATTGAGCAAAGGTATGTTTTTGCACTTGAGCGGGATGTATGACCTGTTGTAGTTTACATAGAGAAGGGCAAGGAATGATATAAACATGATGGTTGTGTTGATGCCAACAACAACCATTTCGCGCTTGTCTGCTGTTTGTGACATGGTTAGTGGATATTAATGCTAAAATGAAATAGAGTGATTAGTAAAATAATAATAATAAATTATTTGTGGGGTATTGCTGGGAGGGTTTTTGAAGGAAGGAAAATGAAAATGGAAATAAAAGGATTTGTATTTTTGTCTTTGGTTTCGGGTGTTTTTTTAATATATACACAAAATATTTTAAGGTGTCAGCGCCAAGGATAACATTTTTATTATATAAAAAATATGAACAATAAAATGTAATTTATTGTTTACACTATTTCTTTTCTTTTACTGTTCGGTGCGGCGACGTGGCGGAATACGCACCTCAATAATAAAAAGATAATACAATAAAAAAAGGAGGGATGACTATTGACATTATGTGTATATTAAAAAAGATCAAAAATATTTTTTAGAACAATACAATACAACAATTTTTAATATTTTAAACGGCTTCTTCGGCCAATTCGAATCCGTCGATATCGTCAAAGTACTTTGTGGTTTTTGCATCAATAGGCCACAAGGAGTCATTTTTGATGTTGATTATTTTGTTAGATGCGGCAACAGTCTTTGCCTTGTTGTGGTGTTCGTGATAGTTGTGCTGCGGAGAGGGTTTGTCTTTTTGGCGGTAGCAGCCGCTGGTTTCTTGACCGTCGTCTTCGTCTTCTTTGTTGTTGTTGTCGTTGTTGTCGGTTTCTTTGCCTTGGTCTCAGCAGTATTGGATTTTCGGGTGCGGTTTCGTTTGGGCAGTCCAGCGCCGACTCGTTCGCGATCAAGTAGTTCGAGATCAAATTCTGCACTAATCCTTCTCTTCTTACCCTTATTGACCAAAGAGTCAATGTCAAACTCAGCCGAGCTCTCTTCCTCCTCGTCTTCGTCTTGCCCTTCACTACTGCTATCACCATCACCATCACCATCTTCCTCTTCTTCCTCGTCAATACGATCGGGCATAGCTACCAAGTCCAAGTCATTTTCACTCTCTGGCGGCGGCGCGCGTTTAATAGGCGAAAACCCATCAATCAAGTCATCAAACACCGAGCCATCAGGGGAGGTATTAGCCAAGGACACGCGTCTAAAAGAACTGCTGCTCAGTCTCGAACGACCATATTTAGGCGACTTTGCCGAGGGAGTTTCAAATTGAGCTGGTGGATTGAATTTTGGCGGAGGAGTTTGTTCTTGTTGTTGTCTTTGGGAGCGTCGGGTTACGGGGTGTTGTTTTCCTTGTCTTGTAGTTTGGTGGTTGCTGTGCTTGACTTGGCTGTTTGTTTGCGAATGGGACGAGGCATGATTTGCAAAAAAAAATAATTTGAAAATGGAATTTATTATTGCAAAAAATAGAAATTGAAGTAGAAAAAAGAAAGCTGCGGAGAAGCGGAGACCGTTTAATTAATAGGGGGAGTTGCAAATGTTTGCGTTTTTTTCTTACGGTTGGACGCGAAACACGTAGGGTTCAGGTTCAGGTTCAGGTTCTCATGATGATGTGCATGTTTGATCAGATTATTGTTGATTAAATCACGTGTTATGTCCGAAAAAAGGGGGTGCGATTGGGTTGTCGGATATCAATTCAAGGTGCATTTTAGCGAAGCAGACAAGAAAGAAAGGACAAAAAAGGGAAAATACACCACACAACAACAAACAATGGTAATTTTGTTTTGTTTTGTTTGGCTTTGCTTTGTCTGTTTGATTGTGCGTGAGTATTTAATACTAGTGCACATTAAATAAAACGTTTTAGGTCAATTGAGATATTAGATGTTTTAATAATGCCAGAGCGTCAAGATATTCTGACAATCTGTCGGCTAAAAAAAGATGAAAATATGGAAAAATAAGACATTCATAAAATGGAAATCTATATTCCCAAGCAAAAATAAATAAAAAAGCACAGACCGAAAATTCAACAAGGTGGTTAACAACATGCGTGTGAGAGGCGTTGCCAATTACAATCTAATTATGTAAACATGCTTCGAATCAAACCAACTGAAATGTAGCTTATATAATTACATCGAATTATACAGACACTTTAATAGAAGTGGGAAAACATGTATAATGCATTAAAAGTAGCGGGCAATTCCAAAAAGGGTTTTATATTATTAGATAAAAACAATATACCTCAGATAATTCTGACCAAACATTAGCCAGCTGCACGAACATTTAAGCAGAGTATGCAAGGAACTATTTTGTTGGCCTCATTATCCAGGCTGTACTCTTGGCTCGCTAAAATAATATCTTCTGTCGATTTTTGGGGGTGGCAATCATTTGGATCGCCCTATTGCAACCTGTAAGCTGCAGCAACCTGTCGTCCATTATTTGTGCTTTTTTCGTTTTTCAGAATTTGGTTTTGAAAAAGTGGTACTCATTTATTGAAAATATAAAAAATGCAAATAGATATATTCGCAACCAGCGCCAGCCAGTTCGCCCACTTGCCTATTTGCGCGCTTGTCAACTTGCCTGCTTATTATAATATAAATACGAGCCAAAAATAACTAGTATAAAATATTCAAATATATATGAGCAAATTTACTTACCCGAAAGAGTGCGTGTTGGCAGTTGATTAAAAGGGTATAAAATATATTATCTGAAAAGAAAAAGAGGAGAAATTACATTGCTGTGATTTCAGCCGTCTTTGGATTTCGGTTGGGTGCTGATCATCAAAAAAATTGAATTGGCAAAATTGAGACATATCACGTGACATTGCTGGCACATATAATCACATTTTGTGACATTGCACGCACGCTGCGATTTCATAAAGTGAGCTTCTTTAGGGTTATTCGTAGTCTCAATAAAATATGTATTTAGTAAACAGTAAAATTGTTGTTGCGCAGCCCGAGGATATAGAAGCGGATGTTGAAATCGAGAATCGTGAGACAAGCTCCTATCTGCATGCTGACAGATCAAATAATTTTCTGGCATATATTACAGCCAGAGTTTGATAAAGATACAATTACATGGTCAAAACTTTAGCTGTTCTAAGTATTAACAGCAAAGGAATCAATGGTTATTTG
>NW_026251584.1:0-21485 GCF_025024165.1 Kickxella alabastrina
TGATATTATGCTTCGTGCGCCGCGCAATCCCAAGAGGGAGCATCTAGTTGACCTCAAGTTTTTTGGTCAGGCATTTGGATTTATTGGTATTCTTGAGGCGGTGTCTGCGCACATAATTTTCTTTGTGTTCATGTACTGGCATGGCGGCTTTACACCTGGGGATTTGTTTTTGGCATTTAACAAGTGGACTCTGGGCGATTTTCACGGCAAGGATCAGGCCACACTCAACTTGCTGCTTCGCACCGGGCAGTCAATATATTTTTTGACATTGGTTATATTGCAGTGGGGCAATATGTTTGCCACTCGCACTCGGCGGCTGAGCGTTTTCCAGCAGAACCCCTTGTGGGGGCCAACTCGCAATCTCAGGCTTTTGGCCGCCATTCCTTTTACATTGGGCGTGGTGTTTTTGTTTTGCTATGTCGGCTGGTTTAACCGCATCTTTGGCACGGCGCACATCCCTTTACCATTCTTCTTTATTCCTATTCCATTTGCACTCTTTATCTTGTGCATGGACGAGCTGCGCAAGCTTGTTGTGCGTACCTGTCCATCCAGCATAGTGGCACGAATTGCCTGGTAGTATTTATTTATTAGTCACTATGTTATTTTATTTAATTTAATTAATTAATTAATTTTGAGAGCGAAATATATTTATATTGTGACAAACAAATTGTCATATTCATAATTAAAAATTGACATTGGCAAATGATTGGACAAAAACAATTGCGTATAAAGAAACAAAAACAAAACATGCTGCGCAATAGTAAAGTAAGGATTTCAATTAAAAAAATCAACTATCCTTACATTATAATAGATTTCATAGATTTTTGTATAAAGAGGCCAATTGTCATCCTTTCCTCAACTATTTTTTATTAACAACACCTGTTCATTGATTACGCTAACAACTAGTTTATTACTTGGTTTTACAGATGCTATAACTACTCCAAAAATTGAGTCGATAGAAACCTAATTTTATATTAAAAATGCATATATAAAAATTGATAATCTAAATGGTGCAAAGTATATATACGTGATGCCTGATTGTAGATACACAAATAAAATTTTAATTTTGTAATTAAGGACATTGGCACCGAATATACCATTTTATATACTGATGGCAGCCAAAAAAATAATTATCTACTTAGATAAAGAGAATATATTTAAATACAACTATGGTAACGGTGTTGTAGTTTGTTTAAAGACGATAAACGTGAGTATGCATTAAAAGTTTTACAGAATATTATTTAAGACGTTTCAACTTTAAAAACATAGTTAACCCTCCTGAATAAGTATTTTATCGATTGCACCAATGTTGGAATATAGGGAACGTTCTATGAACGTGTAGATAAAGTATAATGCTATGAAGTTTATTTAATAACAAGTGCTATGCACTGTGAGGTGAAGAGAAGAGAGCATATTGCTCTGGTCACTGTGTGACTTATTGTTTGTGTGGCTAAACAGCCAAGACTGGTTAATCAGTTGATCGCCATCAACCAATAACCAATAACCACAAAAATACTGGTCTGATATACCCAGGGTACATGATTGTGTTTTATGCACATTTTATTTTTATATTTAGGTTGTCATAAGAGGGGGTGGTGTGAGGAGCAATATGGTAGTAGTGTTAGAAAAGTAGGGGGATAATCTATAAATGGTTTTATTACTAATGTTTCTAAAGTACTACTAGCGTTGGCCTCGTCTTATATATGTATCTCGTTGCCTGTGTTGTGCACTTTGCCAGTTGTGCACTCTGTTAGCGAGAACTGGTTCTTCTGCAAACACCCCAGTATCTTGGCAGGTCAGTGTTGTGGTTTTTGCATATGTGCGCTCGTATGTGTACATTGCAAAATAGGGAGCATATCTGGGCATCATAATTATTCCTCCCTAATTTACTCCTGCATAATCCAACTAGTGCCCTATCAATCGGCATGCAGATGGAAGCTTGTTTCACGATTCTCAACCTCGACATCCACTTCCATATCCTTGGGCTGCATAGCAATATAGTACAAGTAATTGAGTTTCAATACACTTTACTAGCCTACTTGCAAATTAGAAAACTGGTTTTGCATTGAAAATTGAGTAGAGAAATTGCCTATATTAATAAATAAATAAAAAGGTTTAATGCAAAAGAGACTCATCAATTTAACTTATACCCCCATTATATTTAATGAATTTGGGCCATGTGACCGGGAGAATAACTTTTGTCACTGTTATATAACCATCTGCGCACTCGCGACAGACCTCCAGGCTGCTGGTTGGTGTATCCGTCAGTCTGGCTATCGCGCTTTCCCTTGTAAAAGAAAAAATACCACAGCCCAGCTAAGAGTACAAGAGCCAAAATAGAAAGACCTGCAATAAGACCAGCAGACATTTTAAATTTTTTTACATTATTGGCAGCAACATTTTTCACGTTAGAGTCACTAGCAGCCACCGCTGCAATAGGTCTGAGCTCGGAAGAAGTGTCCAGAGGGTCAAGCTCATTTTTACTAGTGACTGTCTGGGTTACTGTGACCATGTACATGCTTGGAACAGTCTGTGTGACAGTTGTGACCCCAGATACAGTTGTTTGGACAATATCAAGTCTGGTTATGGAGGGAAGATAAGTGACAGTATAGAGGGAGGTAATCAAATATGTGGATTCTGTGGTGACTGTAACCGTGTTGATATCTGCTGAAGTAATGGTGCTTGCAGGAAGAACACCTATGGCAGCTTGCTGAGGAATATTAGAGTCAGATAAAATTAATGTGGTTGTTAGAGACAGCACTGATGTATCAGTAATAGTTGAAACCGAGGATACAGTTTTGGTGGTTGTGAACGTAACAGTAGCGGCATTTTCCTGACCTGCATTAAGGTCAATGTTAATGTTGTTGCCCTGGGGATTTACAGTGTTGATGATTGGAGCAGTCACCGTATCTGTCACTGTTGCTGTGAATAATATGGTGTCGCTAAACGTTGTTGTTGTAAATGTGGTCGAGGTTGCTACGTCCATGGATGTGACACCAATAACGGAGCTTACCATGGTAGTATCAATGACTGTAACTGTGCCAGTTGCAGTTGCAGTGGTTGTTTCTGTGGTGCTAATAGTGTTAACAGTAGTTGTCGAAATAAATTCTGTGCTCGACGTTTTAACAGATTCAGTAACTTCAATAGTTGTAGTATCCGTTTGTGTGGTCAGAATGGTTGGTATGACTGGAGGGGGAATTGCTGTTGTGAGCGATGCTAATGTTGCTGTTGTGGGTATGGGCAAAAGAGAGGACGACAAAGCTTTGGGGACATTCTGTACTTGCACACTTAATCCATTAACTGCAACCTTGCCAGCAATAGCAGGGGTAATAATACTAACATGGAAGTCTTTATCGGTGCTAATGCCTACGTATGGCATGTTGGCACTGTGAATAGATATAAAAGATTTGCCTGCAATGCTTGCAAACCAAGGCAAGTAATTACGCAAAACAGTGTAGTAGTTTATAACTTGGCCCGTGGCACCGCACAAGCCAGTGCTTTCGTCACTGACACTAAAACTGTATAGTGCATGTATGGCCACCATGTCTTCCACAGCTCCATAGATTGAGCTATAACCCGTCACACACCCAGGACTGTTAACTGAGCCGACAGTCAAGGTATTGCAAACATAGTCATCAGGGTGTGCAGCATACAAGGGTGAATACTCTTTGCAAAGGTCAATTGGTGGGTCCATAGAAGCAGCTACATTTAGTTTGTCGCCCTGTGGAGGACTAATGCTAGACAGGGAGCGATAAGTAAAGTAACGGTTAAGCAAATTGTTAGGGTCATCGGCAATAAAACCCCACATCCAAGAGCCATCTTGTACAAGAGACTCAAACTCTATATAAGCAAGATTGTTGGCAAAGGTAGTTGGATCATATGAAGGGTGCCTTATTACTCCTGTTACTTTCCGTATATCGCCTGCGCCGGCGGTTGGCTGAACATTTGCAACACTGTACCCAGATAACGATCCTTGTTCGTTGGGATCCCAATTGATGCAGTTTGCAGCAACTAAACCAATATTCTCACCAAGAATAGCAACTTCACATTGGGTGCTCGTAGTATCCTTGATAAGTACAAGGTAATTGGGATACTGCATATCAGTAACGTCATTCTGTGCATTAACATTTAATGAAAATAGACTCTGTCTCTTGACAGTGCTTGATGATACTAGCGATAGACCAGCTACCAGAAAAGCCAGTAATTTAAAGATCAGCATTTGTTTTAAATAAATTCTATAGTGACTGAAAATAATGATAGGTAAAAATAAAAATATGTAGGAAATAATATAATGAAGTGAAAATAAAAAATGGATGGGCTTTTTCAGTTGGAAAATGACAGGTAGGCAAAAATGTAGTTTTTGTTTGCTGCTAATTATTTTGACTAAAACTACGCATGATGTGCTAAGAATAAAGGTTGCTTTGTACTATTGCACAGGATTGTTTTGCAAGTAGCTACTCCACGTATCCCCTTTGAATAAATGGGTTGAGCAAATTTAAAAGAACAAAAAGAAAGCTTTTGCAGGATTACACGTGTGATCCCCAACTCACATTTCACGCTACTTGTGATACAAGAAAATCAGGCTTGTCCCCGGCGATTGATTAATGAATCAATCGCCAGTTAATTCCATACTTGGATATGCAGGAATTCATACGCACATACAAATACTAATGAATATGAATAATGAAGGCTGTTCATCCTTTAGCTTTTTTAGTTATGTTATGCAGCCCGGGGATATGGAGGTAGACGCTGAGGGCAAGAATCATGAGACAGACTCCTGCCAGCTTGCTGATGGATATGGTATTGACCAAATTACAAGGGACTAAATCAGACGCCGCTGTTGACATCCAGACTGTGGTGCCCAACATACATTTCAAGCCACTATCTTCCCTTTTCAAGAATCAAGATTGCCCTCATGGCCACTATACACATTTCTGTTATTGCTGGCTGACATCAAGGAACACCATGATGTTTACAGCGCTGCCCACACAGCGCTGCCCCCTTTTTTCAGTTCCTTAAGTAATTTTTGATACTTAAATATATTGATTTAGACCCACACTTTTATAGAGCACGACACAGACATACTGTCTGTCTCAAAATAGATGCGCTGAGCGCACGAATACAGATACGCCAATTATGCCATATCAGATACTCGGGTTACTTTTATAAGGACCAGTTCTCCCGAACGGAGCACATAACTCCCAGTGTGTGCCACAAAGTCAATGAGCTATATATATAAGATGAGGTCGACGATAATAGCACTTTAGAAACACTAGTAATAAAATTTTGTAATTTAACACCTATCCTTCTAACATTATTACAATAATGATCCCCACACTCCCCTCTTTTACATAACAGTTCATTTCTTTGGATAATAAATACTTTTAACACAACACTACTATCCCCATATTTAAGCATCAAATGTCAACAAGACCTTTATAGCGCCAACTACACGGTGCTGCCATTTTCAGTTTAACTTTTTTTTATATTTTTAGGATACTTGCAAGGCTTAGTATACCCACGTCCTGAGCTTTATAGCATGTTTCCAGGCCTTTTTTTACGGACTTTTTATACTCTCAATGCAAATATGCACATGAAATATCCTATGAAATTTCTCAGCTGATGGAAAATAAAAACTAAACCGAGCAGTTCTGTGGTTGGGTTTAATATAATTTGGCTACACGTTGCATTGATTGTGGCCACTCAAATTGTTTTAATTCTTTACAAGTGCAATATTGGCACTTTGCATATTTAAACATATTTAGGTTGCTTGGCGCTCAGAGCCTGGTGATTTTAACACCCAACAAAGTATGCTATTGGCTAAAATAATTCCACGCCGACCTATTTGAGTTTTCAATGAGAAAATCAAAAAATACAGCTGTTATCTTACTGGATAGCTAGACTAAATTGTGACCTGTGACTCATATGAAATTGGAAATTGTTGGCCCCTTGTCAAACTACAACAATTAAGCCATCGAGTTTATTTTAATAACCCGCTTTCACACCGCTCTAAACTGTTATTCGCTGCAATTAAAACCATATTTAAATGATGATTTCAGATTGTCAAAAATAGTTATATAATACAAATGATAATTATGTGCATAGGAGTATTGCGATCCGGCCGGGAATGTTCCTGACATCCCCCTATCAGAGCCCTGTGGCCACCCCCCCCCCCGGTCATGCACATGTGGTGTAAACATTGCATTGTTAATTCATAGATTAATCACAAACCCGTTACTAAATGGGTTTACTAATGTCATGCATTTAGTTCGCTTTATGGAACTATTAATCTAATAATGTTTTAAACAATGTTTGAATTCCTTTGTAGCCACAATGATGGCTACCAAAACATTGCCAGCCAATGTTGAAGTTGCAGAAGAGAGTTCTCCCTTAGCCAAGTCTTGTTTTAATAGCTATTTTGTATACTAAGAACCAGCCGCCAACTATGTAGTGGTTGGTTCTTTGTTTAATTTAACATATGCTTATTTTCATGTCTCTGCTCCTCTCCGGAGAGTTTTAACAGAAGCACAAACTAATTGATTTTCTAATTTACTCCCTGCATCTGACCAAAATAAAACAAACAATTGTGTAGTTTAGGGCAAGATATGCATGTTTATAAAGCACAACCAAGCTAAAGCACGATAAATATTGAGTTTATAAAGTAAATTCCTTTTGAATAGAATTAATGGCTTTAGAAAATGCAAAAAAAATTTGAAAACATTAACACTAACGCCAATCACAATCTGGCGCTCATAAAAATATATTGTACATACAAAGATTTGGCAATAGACAAATCAATTTGCATTAATCATATAAATAATTTTTGTGCTGAACATATTAGATACCTTTGAAAAATTTATTTTAAAGGTATTGTTGTTATACAAAAAAATGTAATTGCAAAGTTAGTTTGGGTAAATTTAAGGCTTTATATAAATTATATTTATTTTAAAAACCTTGTAGTGTAGCCCGAGGATATGGAAGTGGATCTCCAGGTTGAGAATCGTGAAACAAGCTTCCATCTGCATGCCAATTGATAGGGCACTAGTTGGATTATGCAGGAGTAAATTAGGGAGGCATAATTATGATGCCCAGATATGCTCCCTATTTTGCAATGTACACATACGAGCGCACATATGTGAAAACCACAACATTGGCTTGTCAAGATACTGGGGTGTTTGCAGAAGAACCAGCTCTCGCTAACAGAGTGCACAACTGGCAAAGTGCACAACACAGGCAACGAGATACATATATAAGATGAGGCCAACGCTAGTTCTACTTTTGATTCCCTTGATAATAAAAACTATAACAAACCCCAAATATAACTTTAACAATAGGTCATTAGTGCTTCACTCAAATTACAACAGTACTTATTAAAATGTACGTTAAACTCTAGCTTTTGTTTGTTACATTTTATAACATTATTTTACTGTGCATCATCAAACTTTAAAAATTATGCGCTTGAATTTGGGCTTTGGCAAATAACAAAGGAACCACAGTCGTATGCTGTTATTATTAAAATAAAATAAAATTGATTAATTGGCTTGTTTATTGAGAACAATCTGGTAGATGCTTTTTTCTATACACATTATAATTTTCTGTTATTTATTTGTGCGTGTGCACTTATGATTTAAAATGAGCATTGCGCTAATTTTTATTTTTAGAATGATTTGTTGAAAAATACGACTTGTAATTAAAGGAATCATAAAAGGCAAAAAAATGATTGGCACGCATAAATATGCAGTAAGTACATATTTTGTTCAAGAAATTTTTGTTTTATCTCTGCAAAATCAATATCTACCAATGCGGAGCGTAATAAATAAGGCACATCAATGCAATTTTTATTTGTACTTTTTTGTGCTTTGTAACTTATATCCGATTTCACTTATCATGAATAAAATTACAAACGGGTTTTTTTAATGCGCATGTTATTGTTTATTGTTGTTCAATATGCAACATTATTTTTCGCTGAGGAAAATATTTTTTACATGGAGCCCAAGCACTGTTTTTTTACAATTATCCCCAATGCTGTTTTGATGTCAACTTTATTCTTATTTCTCATTCATATCTTGCATTAGCTTATTAAAATCACTACTACGACCAGTGTCTCTGTCTTTTTGGCAGGCGCTCTGCGGGAGCTACTCCAACCACTCAACATTCTTTGCGGATTCGTTGCCTACTTTTGCTGGAAAATAATCTATGCACTCTATTTCTCGCCTCTCCGCAACGTTCCTGGTTCAATCTGGCCGCGCATTACCAGTCTAGCCCTGTTTTTTTACGAAGTTCGGGGTTTGGAGCCTGAATTCATTAAGTTCCACAACAAAAAATATGGCGGCATATTTGTCATGACCCCGTCTAGAGTGGCTATCTGCGACCCTGAAGACAGTCAAATAATACTGGGGACACATGCCTTCTTGAAGGACAAGCGCTATAGCAATATTGAGATCATGGAACCAAACATGTTTCTAACCGTCGACCCCGAATTAAACAAACAGCGCCGCAGACAGATGGGACCATCAATGAGTGTGGCAAACCTAAAGCTGATGGAGCCAGCTATTCTGGAAGCCGGACCCAAGCAGTTGTTCAACAAGTGGGACCGAGACATTGAGCAATCTGCGGATGGGATAACAGCTAGGGTATCGTACTACAATGATCTTATGCTTATGGCTTTTGATATTGTTGGCTCATTGGGATTTGGACAGACACACAGGTCGCTGACATCGGGGGATACGCAAATTGTCAAGTGGGTGCACAGCACATTTATGCTTATATTCTTGCAGTCAGTTATGCCTTTGGTCAAGACTACTCTGTTTCGTCAGTTTATTGTCAAGTCATTCTACGACAAATTTGATGCGTTCCACACTTTGTGTGCCAAGGCTGTCAGCGAGCGCAAAAAGCTCCTGAGTGGCCTGCAACCTAACGAGAACAAACCCAAGGATATTCTGCAGTCGTACATTGATGCTGAGGATCCCGAGTCGCGCATCCGAATGACATCCAGCCAGGTGGTTGCCGAGACAATCCTCAACATGTTGGCTGGCTCGGATACCACCTCCAACACAATGGTCTGGACTATCCACCTGCTCCTCATGCATCCGCACTACTACTCTCGAGTAGTCGAGGAAGTGCGTGCGGTATTTGACCGCGACCATATAATTAGCTACAGTGAGGCCAAGACCAGTCTTCCGTTCCTTGAAGCTTGCATTTACGAGACGCTGCAACTGGAACCAGTGGCCACAACCATGCCCCGGTTTATTTCTCCTGGTGGTGCAACCCTACATGGTCACTTTATTCCTGAAGGGTATAATTGCACTGTGAGTATCACGGGTGTTAACACTAATCCTGAGGTGTGGGAAAGATCTTACGAGTTTTACCCTGAGCGGTTCCTGGACAACAAAGCAAACAGGCGGATTGTATTGACATTCAGTGCCGGCGTAAAGGTGTGCCCGGGCAAGAACCTAGCATGGATGGAAATACAGTCAACGCTGGCCAATATTTTCAATAGGTACAATTTGGAGATTCCTGCCGACTCGCTGTTTACGCCTGACAGGGTTAATAATAACGGACTGCCAATTTTGATGCCTTGTAAACTTGTTACAACTTGTATGTCAAAGTTTCCTGAGCGCGACTGCGTTGTTTTAGTTACAAGGCGTGTATTAATTAATAAATTAACTTGTTACTTTACGATGTGTTGTACCAACTTTAATAACAGCGCCTAAAGCTGACTAAATATGACAATAATGGTACCAATCACAATGGCCAAACTACTGTGTATGAAAGAAAGGTTGGCAAGAGTCAACTCGAGATTTTTTTATAAAATATATTTTTAATATATATAACATACCGTTATTGATTGTTTGTCATTTTCAGATCAAGATACCTTGATCGATGTTTGGAAATTGGGGCACAATAGGATCTATTAAATATATTGTTTTATCGCTCGTTTTTTTTCTTTTGTAATCAGAAATTGTATAGTGCGTGGCGTTTTGATGATTAATTGTCTACAAGAACAACAATTGTTCTGGTTTTGCGGTGAACCTGTATACATAGCCATCCACCAATCGCTGTGTTTGCTCAATACCTCTTCTCTATCTACTATAATAGTGTTGTCATTGTCTTTTTTTGAGCTGCCACTAACATTTTTTGAAACATTTCCTTACTCATTTTTTTGTTTTTATTGTCTGTTCTCATATACACTGCCTTTTCTTATAATATTATAAAATAAGCGCTGTCTGCAATAGTCCCACATAATAGTCTACTCGTTACTACCGCTGCTGCTACTCTCCCAACTGAGAAACTTTCATTTTTGCTTTTCTTTCATTTTTTATTTAATTATAACTTAGAACTTTATCATTTTTACCCTCAGCTAATTTAAAGACAACGCCATGAGTCTTGTTCCTGCCTTTTTGGCAGACCCCCTGTGGGAGCTACTCCAACCACTCAACATTCTTTGCGGATTCGTTGCCTACTTTTGCTGGAAAATAATCTATGCACTCTATTTCTCGCCTCTCCGCAACGTTCCTGGTTCAATCTGGCCGCGCATTACCAGTCTAGCCCTGTTTTTTTACGAAGTTCGTGGTTTGGAGCCTGAATTCATTAAGTTCCACAACAAAAAATATGGCGGCATATTTGTCATGACCCCGTCTAGAGTGGCTATCTGCGACCCTGAAGACAGTCAAATAATACTGGGGACACATGCCTTCTTGAAGGACAAGCGCTATAGCAATATTGAGATCATGGAACCAAACATGTTTCTAACCGTCGACCCCGAATTAAACAAACAGCGCCGCAGACAGATGGGACCATCAATGAGTGTGGCAAACCTAAAGCTGATGGAGCCAGCTATTCTGGAAGCCGGACCCAAGCAGTTGTTCAACAAGTGGGACCGAGACATTGAGCAATCTGCGGATGGGATAACAGCTAGGGTATCGTACTACAATGATCTTATGCTTATGGCTTTTGATATTGTTGGCTCATTGGGATTTGGACAGACACACAGGTCGCTGACATCGGGGGATACGCAAATTGTCAAGTGGGTGCACAGCACATTTATGCTTATATTCTTGCAGTCAGTTATGCCTTTGGTCAAGACTACTCTGTTTCGTCAGTTTATTGTCAAGTCATTCTACGACAAATTTGATGCGTTCCACACTTTGTGTGCCAAGGCTGTCAGCGAGCGCAAAAAGCTCCTGAGTGGCCTGCAACCTAACGAGAACAAACCCAAGGATATTCTGCAGTCGTACATTGATGCTGAGGATCCCGAGTCGCGCATCCGAATGACATCCAGCCAGGTGGTTGCCGAGACAATCCTCAACATGTTGGCTGGCTCGGATACCACCTCCAACACAATGGTCTGGACTATCCACCTGCTCCTCATGCATCCGCACTACTACTCTCGAGTAGTCGAGGAAGTGCGTGCGGTATTTGACCGCGACCATATAATTAGCTACAGTGAGGCCAAGACCAGTCTTCCGTTCCTTGAAGCTTGCATTTACGAGACGCTGCAACTGGAACCAGTGGCCACAACCATGCCCCGGTTTATTTCTCCTGGTGGTGCAACCCTACATGGTCACTTTATTCCTGAAGGGTATAATTGCACTGTGAGTATCACGGGTGTTAACACTAATCCTGAGGTGTGGGAAAGATCTTACGAGTTTTACCCTGAGCGGTTCCTGGACAACAAAGCAAACAGGCGGATTGTATTGACATTCAGTGCCGGCGTAAAGGTGTGCCCGGGCAAGAACCTAGCATGGATGGAAATACAGTCAACGCTGGCCAATATTTTCAATAGGTACAATTTGGAGATTCCTGCCGACTCGCTGTTTACGCCTGACAGGGTTAATAATAACGGACTGCCAATTTTGATGCCTTGTAAACTTGTTACAACTTGTATGTCAAAGTTTCCTGAGCGCGACTGCGTTGTTTTAGTTACAAGGCGTGTATTAATTAATAAATTAACTTGTTACTTTACGATGTGTTGTACCAACTTTAATAACAGCGCCTAAAGCTGACTAAATATGACAATAATGGTACCAATCACAATGGCCAAACTACTGTGTATGAAAGAAAGGTTGGCAAGAGTCAACTCGAGATTTTTTTATAAAATATATTTTTAATATATATAACATACCGTTATTGATTGTTTGTCATTTTCAGATCAAGATACCTTGATCGATGTTTGGAAATTGGGGCACAATAGGATCTATTAAATATATTGTTTTATCGCTCGTTTTTTTTCTTTTGTAATCAGAAATTGTATAGTGCGTGGCGTTTTGATGATTAATTGTCTACAAGAACAACAATTGTTCTGGTTTTGCGGTGAACCTGTATACATAGCCATCCACCAATCGCTGTGTTTGCTCAATACCTCTTCTCTATCTACTATAATAGTGTTGTCATTGTCTTTTTTTGAGCTGCCACTAACATTTTTTGAAACATTTCCTTACTCATTTTTTTGTTTTTATTGTCTGTTCTCATATACACTGCCTTTTCTTATAATATTATAAAATAAGCGCTGTCTGCAATAGTCCCACATAATAGTCTACTCGTTACTACCGCTGCTGCTACTCTCCCAACTGAGAAACTTTCATTTTTGCTTTTCTTTCATTTTTTATTTAATTATAACTTAGAACTTTATCATTTTTACCCTCAGCTAATTTAAAGACAACGCCATGAGTCTTGTTCCTGCCTTTTTGGCAGACCCCCTGTGGGAGCTACTCCAACCACTCAACATTCTTTGCGGATTCGTTGCCTACTTTTGCTGGAAAATAATCTATGCACTCTATTTCTCGCCTCTCCGCAACGTTCCTGGTTCAATCTGGCCGCGCATTACCAGTCTAGCCCTGTTTTTTTACGAAGTTCGTGGTTTGGAGCCTGAATTCATTAAGTTCCACAACAAAAAATATGGCGGCATATTTGTCATGACCCCGTCTAGAGTGGCTATCTGCGACCCTGAAGACAGTCAAATAATACTGGGGACACATGCCTTCTTGAAGGACAAGCGCTATAGCAATATTGAGATCATGGAACCAAACATGTTTCTAACCGTCGACCCCGAATTAAACAAACAGCGCCGCAGACAGATGGGACCATCAATGAGTGTGGCAAACCTAAAGCTGATGGAGCCAGCTATTCTGGAAGCCGGACCCAAGCAGTTGTTCAACAAGTGGGACCGAGACATTGAGCAATCTGCGGATGGGATAACAGCTAGGGTATCGTACTACAATGATCTTATGCTTATGGCTTTTGATATTGTTGGCTCATTGGGATTTGGACAGACACACAGGTCGCTGACATCGGGGGATACGCAAATTGTCAAGTGGGTGCACAGCACATTTATGCTTATATTCTTGCAGTCAGTTATGCCTTTGGTCAAGACTACTCTGTTTCGTCAGTTTATTGTCAAGTCATTCTACGACAAATTTGATGCGTTCCACACTTTGTGTGCCAAGGCTGTCAGCGAGCGCAAAAAGCTCCTGAGTGGCCTGCAACCTAACGAGAACAAACCCAAGGATATTCTGCAGTCGTACATTGATGCTGAGGATCCCGAGTCGCGCATCCGAATGACATCCAGCCAGGTGGTTGCCGAGACAATCCTCAACATGTTGGCTGGCTCGGATACCACCTCCAACACAATGGTCTGGACTATCCACCTGCTCCTCATGCATCCGCACTACTACTCTCGAGTAGTCGAGGAAGTGCGTGCGGTATTTGACCGCGACCATATAATTAGCTACAGTGAGGCCAAGACCAGTCTTCCGTTCCTTGAAGCTTGCATCTACGAGACGCTGCGACTGGCACCAGTGGCCACAACCATGCCCCGGTTTATTTCTCCTGGTGGTGCAACCCTACATGGTCACTTTATTCCTGAAGGGTATAATTGCACTGTGAGTATCACGGGTGTTAACACTAATCCTGAGGTGTGGGAAAGATCTTACGAGTTTTACCCTGAGCGGTTCCTGGACAACGAAGCAAACAGGCGGATTGTATTGACATTCAGTGCCGGCGTAAGGGTGTGCCCGGGCAAAAACCTAGCATGGATAGAAATGCAATCGACGCTGGCCAATATTTTCAATAGGTACAATTTGGAGATTCCTGCCGACTCGCTGTTTACGCCTGACAGGGTTGATAATAACGGACTGCCAATTGTGATGCCCCGCATTGTTGCCATTACAACTGTGCCGCAGCATCCCGAGCGCGACTGCAATGTTTTGATTTCAATGCGGGTATGATTTCTATTATTTTATTACTTTATTACTTTATTGTTGCTTGCTGCAACCAACATTTGTTTAAAATGACAACTAAATAATAATAATAATAAGTTTACAACTATGGTTTAAAAATGCCACCAATTTTGTATAATTATTACGCGTTTAAATTATATTTAGTATTTTAGCCCACATTGCTCTAACAGTTAAATTTGTAGTTGTAGTGGCCATAAAAATATCTCCTTTATTATTTTCTATTTTGGTATCCGGTTTCTCGCATATTTGGATGAGGCGGAAAACAATTTCCCACTTGTTTTTTTCCTGCATGTAATACGTCACTTGTTTTGAAGTTGATCAATTTTTCAGCTTCAATGCATTTCAATTATAGCTTTTCTCAACATTTTTTTGTATTCTTACTTTTCTGCTCTTTATTATTTTATTTTTTAGTGCCTCAATATATTTACTTTAAGCTATTTTAAAGACAAACATGAGTCTTGTTCCGGCTTTTACAGCAGACGCCCTATTGGACCTACTCCAGCCGCTGAACGTACTCTGCGGACTTGTTGCCTACTTTTCCTGGCAAATCATCTACGCCATGTATTTATCGCCTCTGCGCCATGTCCCTGGCTCCTTGTGGTTCCGCATTTCGGGCTTCCCCATGCTGCTCTATCAACTCCGCGGCCTTGAGCCTACTCTTATGAAGCAGTTCAACCAAACGTACGGTGGCATCTTTGTGATGGGTCCATCTAGAGTGGCCATCTGCGACCCCAAAGACAGTCAAACAATCCTTTCCTCACACGCCTTTCTTAAAGACAGGATGTATAGCAACGTCGAGCTTATGGAGCCAAACATGTTTCTAACTGTCGACCCCGAATTAAACAAACAGCGCCGCAGACAGATGGGACCATCAATGAGTTTGGCAAACCTAAAGCTGATGGAGCCAGCCATTCTGGAAGCCGGACCCAAGCAGTTGTTCAACAAGTGGGACTGGAACATTGAGCAATCCACGGATGGGATAACAGCTAGGGTATTGTATCACAATGACCTTATGCTTATGGCTTTTGACATTATCAGTACGCTGGGATTCGGGCAGACTCACAGGTCGCTGACATCAGGGGATACAAAAATTACCAAATGGGTGCACAGCACTTTCATTTTAATCTTTTTCCAGTCGGTTATGCCTTTGGTCAAGACCACTCTGTTTCGTCGGTTTATTGCCAAGTCATTCTACAACGAGTTTAATGCGTTTTTTGCTTTGTGTACCAAGGCTGTCAGCGAGCGCAAAAAGCTCCTGAGTGGCCTGCAACCTAACGAGAACAAACCCAAGGATATTCTGCAGTCGTACATTGATGCTGAGGATCCCGAGTCGCGCATCCGAATGACGACCGGACAAGTGGTTACTGAGACCATTATTGGTCTGCTGGCTGGCTCGGATACCAGCTCCAACACAATGACATGGACCATTCACCTGCTTCTTATGTACCCTCAGTATCAAGCCCGGGTTGTCGAGGAAGTGCGCACGGCATTTGGCCGCAATCACATAATTAACTACAGTGAGGCCAAGGCCAGTCTTCCACTTCTAGAAGCTTGCATCTATGAATCACTGCGCTTGAACCCCGTGGCAACAAACATGCCCCGCCTCATTCCTCCTGGTGGCGCAACCTTTCAAGGCCACTTTATTCCCGGTGGCTATAACCTAACCATCAGTATCTCCGCCGTCAACACTAATCCTGCAGTGTGGGAGAAGCCTTACGAGTTTTATCCCGAGAGGTTCCTGGACAACGAAGTAAACAAGCGGGCAGTGTTAACATTCAGTGCCGGCGTAAGGGTGTGCCCGGGCAAGAACCTGGCATGGATGGAAATGCAATCGACGCTGGCCAATATTTTTAACAAGTACAATTTGATGATTCCGGCCGATTCATTGTTCAAACCGGACCTTGTCGATGACAATGGAAATCCAATACTGATGCCCCGCACTGTTGCTACTACAACTGTGCCGCAGCATCCCGAGCGTGATTGCATTGTTTTAGTTGCAAAGCGTGCATAGTTTTTAATATTTAAATACATTAATGTTGTCATTTGCTACAACCAGTTTATAAGTTTGTTTTTTAAAGCAATGACCAAATAAATTTTACAGTTAAACACAAGCGAGCAAGGAGGCAGCATTGTTGTGCACAATACAAATAGTCACAGTCAGCTATTTTGCGTTTAAATTGTTTGATCCAACTCAACCCGCCTCGTTTCCAACAGTTAAATATTTAGTTAAAATAATCTTGGCGATAGACGCCAAGCGCGCAGATGACTGTGTGAGTGAGAGTAAATTCTTGTTTATTTTTGGCTACTCCGGCTCTATTCGATATTATTTATCATACCTGTACCTTTTTATAATACATTCAATGCACAAAATACACATGCGCACTGACTTAAATGTAAGAGCTACTAGAAAAACACAGGAAATTATTTATCCGGTCTATTCATGATGCGCCATTTTACGCAATTAACCAATACGACAATATTGTAAAGAACAATTGTTATGGTTTACAACCTTTAACTATGGTTAGCAAAGATATGCCTGTATTCAAATTGCTTGTAGAAATAAAAAATTACTTTGAAGGTCGTTTCACAGTAAAATTGGAATTTTATCGGCATAAGGTTGATACAAATATAATTAAAATTACTGGGTAGACACTGCAACTCAGCCGACCGGAGCGCTGTTGCCTTTGCAGTGGGCATACAATTTTATAAATCAATAGGTAATTTAATAACCAATTTACTTGTATGTTGTAGCAGGTGCCTCTACATCGAATGACAATATGTTTTGCTTTGCAAATATTCTAAATTATAATTAGAAAACTAACTTTTTAATTAAAATATGGATATTTCAATAAAAATGAACAGTTGTAGCATCAGCTGTGCGCGTGTTGGTTATTGTTTTTATTGACTCAAGCCAAAAAAAAGGGATGAAATGGACAATTCTATAAATAAATTATTGTTAATCAATAATAAAACTATACAAGCAAATTATGACATAAATGTGTCGATTGTCAGCGGGAACAAAACAAACACAAAAAAGGGTGTATTTATACTTTTTACAGAAAAAATGTTTTTGACAAGTTTCAACATCATCCTGGTACTATTTTAGACCTTATTTTGGTCCCTTTCATTCGAACAGTCAAAATTAAAATCAAAAAAGTGTGGCACCGAGTATAGATTTCCAAAAAATGAAGCCAATAAGCCCAATAAAACAAACCCTAGATGTAGTACAGTGCAGAAATCGCAAAATTTGTGGTCCTTAGATTACAAAGAGAAATGCTTTTAATCCACAATCTGTGGATCGCTCAGTATAAAACATTTGTAAATGCGTAACCCTTTTTGAAAATATTGGAAAATTGGGCAATATCTGGTAGGAAATGATAGGAGCGGAGAATATATCTCCTCCGCCTTCACAGGTTTGTAGATAGACGCCGCCCTTTCTTTACCCCAGTTGGGTAAACAATCTTCATTGCTGTTGCACAGTAAACTGAAAAAGGCGAGGCAATCCAAATCATGATTTTTTAGATTATGTTGGGCTGCTTAATAAATATGTATATACGTGATATGTTTATATTGTGCAAAGCGAAGGAATAATCACCAGTGAAACCAGTAAATATAAATTTTAATTTTGACAAAGATATATATGACAGCAAGAATGCAATCCATCCTTATGTTAGGGGCGGAGCAGGGTCGGGCATTTAAATTGCAGATGCAAATTATTACAAAATTAGCAATGAATAACCATGATTTTACCAGACAAATTGGTGTTACGCAGCTCGAGGATATGGAGGTAGACGCTGAGGGCGAAAATCATGAGACAGATTCTCGTCAGCTCACAGATGGATCTGATATGGGCCAAATCACAGGGGATCAGATTAGGGGCCACAATTGACATCCAGACATACTGCCTGTCCCGAAATGGATGTGCTGGGCGCAAGAATACAGATATGCCAATTATGCCATATCAGAGACCCGGGTTACTTTCATAAGGACCAGTTCTCGCAAATGGAGCACACGACTCCCAGTGAGTGCCACAAAGACAAGGAGATATATATAAGGCGAGGCCGGCGATAATAGCACTTTAGAAACACTAGTAATAAAAAACCTTTATAATTTAACACCCATTCTTTTAACACTATTACAGTAGTGCTTCCCACACCCCCTCTTACATAACATTGGTATGCATAAAACCATTTCACATTGCAAAATCGATTAACAAAACGCGCAGATATGCTTAATAAAATTACCGGTATATGGTTTAGGAAGACTAATTTATATAAATCACTTTTCTTTGTTAAAATCAAAACCTTGTAAAAGCCAATGCCAAGCTGTGTGGAATATGCAGTATTTGAAAGATTTATGCGCATTGATTTTGCAAAAAATATTTTGTTATTTTTTCCTTCTGTGGCCCCGTTTTGTTTATCCTTATGCTTTATCAATTGTATGATTTTTGTACCAAGAAAATAGTTACCAGCTTGCTCGCTACTTCTTACCTACCCTTGCACTTGGATAAAGAGGAAATGACTATTTTTGTTTAAATATAAACCAGACATCCCGAACATTAGTCACTTTAATATTTTTTATTTTTCTGTATCACGACTCACTCATTTTTTTTACCTCACCAAGTGTATTATTTTTATTTTATTTTACCACTTTATTACCATAAAAAATATTTGCTCATTAACCATGAGTATTATTCCTGCTGCTTTGGTAGGATCCCTGTGGGTGCTTCTGCGGCCACTAAACATCAGCATCGCCTTTGGCGCCTACATCGGTTGGCAAGTAATCTACGCCCCGTACTTTTCACCGCTGCGTAAAGCTTCCTGGGCCCTTCCTGGCGCGCATCTCCAGCCCCCCTTTTTCTTCCTCCAAGTCCACTGTGCCGAGCATGCACTAATGATGAAGCACAATCAGATCTACGGCAGTCTTTTTATTATGAGCCCGCATCGAGTGACAATCTGCGATCTCAAGAACAGCTCTACAATTCTAGGCACCTATACCTTCCTCAAGGACCACATGTATCAGAAGATCAAGATGGTGGGCTCAAACACATTTTTGATTGCCAATCCAGAGCTTAACAATTAGAGACGGAGGCAGATTGGTCCGTCCATGAGCTTGAATAACTTGAAGCCAGATGGAGCTAATTATTTTAGACTCTGGACCGCGGCAGCCGATTGAGAAGTGGGATAAGGCTAAAGAAAGAAAAAAAGGAAAGAAGGCGCGGATCTGGTACCACAATGACCTTTATGCTGATGGTATTTGCCATTATCGGGTCACTCGGGTTCGGACAAATGCACAGGTGCTTGACCTCTCGCAAAACGCAGATTGTCGATTGGGTGCATAGCACCCATTTTCCTGTAGTCCATCATGCTCCTTGTCAACGGCAAGTTCTTCTAAAGGTACATCTACAGGACCTACCACGAGGATTTTGACAATTTCCTTGCTCTGTGTAACTCAGCCACCAACACGCCCTGTCTCATTCTTCCTGGCAGCACCACCCCCAAGCCCATTTCATCCCCGGCGGCTACAACCTGACCAATCTGCATTTCGGCAAGCAACACTAATCCCACCAGTCTGGGAAGTACCCTATGAGTTCTACCCTGACCGTTTCGTCGATAATGAGCCACTGAAGAGACTGTCCCTGATATTCAGCAATGGTTTGTGGATTTGTTCCGGGAGAAATTTGGCGTGGATGGAGATTTTTTTGCCACGCTGGCGAATGTCTTTAATCGGTATAATTTGGAGCTGCCTGGGGACTCGCTGTTTAAGCCGAATATTGTCGATAAGAACGGTTTGCTGATTTTGATGCCGAGTACGGTTGCCATTACCACTGTATCGCTGTACCCCTCGAGCGGGATACCATTGTTGTGGCGTCACTGCGCAAGTAAATGCTTCTGTTTTTTGTTTTATTTTCAAACAAACTTTTTATTGTATAATAACCAAACCAAACCAAAAAATAATAATATGTAATTGGAAATTATCAAGGTATTTCATGCATACATTTATATATCATTTATTTATTTGTTATAAATGCTATATTAAAATTCAACAGTCTTATTCTCCATGCTTGAGCATCTGCACAAACTCACGGTACTTCAAATATCCATCTGGTGTAATCGGCGCATGTTTAAACATAATATCCACGTCCTTCTTCGTAAACCTATCCCCCATCTGCATCAAAGCGTCTCTCAAATCCGCCGACGAAATCAACCCATTCCCATCCAAATCAAAGGCCTCAAAAGCCGACAATATCTCACTCTCCGGATCCGTCCCACTAAGATGCTCACCCATCAAGGTCAAAAACATTGTAAAATTAATAGGCCCTGGAGCCTCATTAACCATGGCATCTATGTAGCTGTCGGATACGTTTTGGCCTAGGGAACTGAGCATTTCGCGGAGATCGTCGCGGTCTACGATGTTGTCTGAGTTGTGATCAAAGATCCCAAAGGCCTCTTTGAATTCGGATATTTGCTTTTGGTCGAATATCGCAAAGACGTTGGAGTTTTGACGGGCGGCGCGCTTCTTCTTGTTTAGGTTTTTGTATCTGACATTTCTAAAGAAAATAAATTGTAGAGTAAATAAATGAGAGAATAAAAGTGGATTGCGAGAAAGAAGAAAAAAGAAGGGGGGTAAGAGTACAAAAATAAATAAGAGTAGTAGGAAAGGAATAACAAAAGAAAGAGTTGTTTTTTTTTCTTTTTTTTTTGGCACTGCGATGGGTCTGGCTTTAATTTTTTTGGCACAGGTGACAAAGCAAATAGTGTAAACACAAACGAGCCAATCAAGAAGAAAAGGGAAGAGTTTCGCTTTGCGTATGACATACGCGCGTAATCTCGAGTGGGCCAAAAAAAAGACCAGAATGTAAAATGATGATCACTTCAAATAAAAAATTTATTCCCTTTTTTTTCTTGGCTCACTCGTCTTTTCAGTTTACATTCACATTTACATTTTCAATTCCAACAATTCCAAGAAATGCCAGGACATGCAACACTTTCACAAATCAACCGCTTTCCAAACATGGGCGTTTCGGACATAGGCTTGGTGAGGCAGACTCTACTCAACAGACTCTACGGCCGCACCCAGCCATCAACACTAGTCGGTTTGTCCCACGCAGCTCTCCTCGATCCACTCACTCCTACACCGCACAGTGGCAAACCTAGAAGGCAACTCGGTTCTGCTCATAGGCCCACGCGGCAGCGGCAAAAGCACTCTGATCCAAAAGGCGCTCTCCCTCCTCCACCACCACAAACC
>NW_026251585.1:0-21355 GCF_025024165.1 Kickxella alabastrina
TGCCATGTCACCAATTGGAAAGCCGCTCAATATGCTCAAGTCTGTGCCAGAACTCATCATTGTCGTTGCCGACGCCATGCGTGCTCACCGCGCTATTGTCGAGCATTGCCACATCCTGCACCGCGATGTTATGCCAGGAAACATTCTGTTCCAGCGCATGAATGATGGAACCGCCAAGGGTATGCTGGTTGACTTTGATCACGCAGTCAATTCCTCAAAGGGCCCTCATACTCCACATGATGAGCGCACAGGTACTCTCCCGTTTATGTGCATCCATGCCTTAGAGAGAAGCCAGCTCCCACGCACCGAGCTCGACGACTGGGAGACGCTGATTTATGTCTTAATTTGGATTGGGACATATGGCTTTAAAGGCGCAAATGGCCGGGCTGCTAAAATCAAGTATTGGGTTAGCGGCAAAACATTGGAGGACATCGCCAGCTACAAGCGCGGCGATTTGGACAGCAGTTCCAGTTTCAAATCTATCCTCAACCAGTTTGATAGTAGTGTGGATCGTATCAATGTTCTTGCAGGGTTGTTGATTATGATGCGCAATACTCTAATCGACAATGCAGGATGCAGCGAGGATGGCAGGGGCGCAAATATGAAACAGCCTTTTAACCATGGCAACTGTGAACCATCCGCCTCAAAAGGTACGCCCAGTTCACTTTCTCCATTATCCAAATTCGCATTTCCGGTTCAACAGCAAGATGCTATGAACACTTCAATGATTGATCCGTTTGAAGCGCGTGCTGACATAGCACCAACTATTGCCAAGGAACTATTGGCCATTTTGGAGAATGTCGCTGAGCGTTGCCGAGAATTATTGAACAAGGCAGGAACTGAGAGCAGCGAGTCAAGCACAGATGCTTAGTCATGTCATTTTATTATATTTTATATTACCTTAGTCATTTATCATTTCCATTTTCATCTAAATATCAACTATTCTTTTTAGCAATTGCCAATTTATTAATAGTAAAATATATCGTAACTTAATGGCAATATTGGATATGGAAAATTTTCAATGGCACGGGCAATTTGTAGATCTAATATGCATTTATTTATATAGCAAATACAATAAACTAGAAAACAATGTGAATCAATGAAAAAAGCTAACGTTTTCGGGTTGATGAGCACAGTTTAATGATGACCAAGGAATACGAATTCGATACAGCACAACGTGGGGTGAGGATGCGTTATCAGCTTTTATGACAGCAGCAGTTAAGCAGCACAGCATTTGCGCGTGTAACTGAGACAAAGGAAAAGGAAATTGTCATCGCTAAATGAATGGTTATTGATAACTGTGGGAGCAAGTGATGAGAGTGTCAACTGCCAGTGAAGCGTGCAGGTAGACAAGACAAGCAGGCATATGTGCATGCTTGAGTGAGCGGTCTTCCACTGCCAACCAAGGCAGAAGTGCACAACAGTCGCCGAATAAACGAAAGAGCAGCGATGGCAACGCGTAGTGCTAGAGTACGAGATGTCTGAGCAAGATGAGGTGAGCTCACAGGTTGCGAGTCGATCAGGATCCAATGTCGCTGAAGGCAAGAATGAAATGACACAAATGCGTGCGCGTGTCTGTTTGTGTACAAGAGAAAGAGAGGGACATGCACGTCATGCAGTGGCGATATCCATGGCTTATAGACGGCCGGTCACGATATATCCACTTAGTCCTAGGCTCCATCATCAATTTCCAAGTGTCTTCTTTGAGCAGCAACAAACCAGCACAGCGATAAACACTCACAAGGGCAAGGGTCAGTCAGGCACAAACATAGGTGCAAAAAGAGGCAGCCAGGCAAACAAGAAAAACAGAGCAAAGCCGAGAGAGACAAATAAAAGCATGAGAAAAACAAAAAAGACGCGAGAGACATGACAGGTAGGAATGAATGTGCGGAGCGTGACGCTCCCAATTGCTGACAAAGGCGGCAGGCGTGGGCCACAGCCTCACAAGTGGTAAAGCGGGCTGCGGTGACAGACATAGGCAGAGTAAAGTCAAATCAGGGTTGCAGCGCCAAAGAGCACAAGATGGACTCAACGTGGGCGTAGGTAGAGGAGGGGACAAAGGGCACACCACAATAGGCAAGCAACATCACGAAAACTGGAAGCGACACACTAGCAATGAGCAACGAGGCCAAAGGACGACAAAGTGACAAACACCAAGCGCACAGGCCACAAAGTACGGAATGGGCATGCAGGCGCAAACAACAGACAAGAAACAACAACAGCAAGCGTTCTCCGCATTGTCTGCCATTCGCACGGTCGGGGTGCAAAGCAAGCAGGCGATGCGAACAGTGGCAGAGAGCAATCAGGATCTGCCCGTAAAAGAGAGGCAGAGCAGATGTGAGACAAGTACGTGCAGTGTGAGCACTGAGCGAAAGAGATGGGTCTAGACGCGAGTGAACAAGATGACAATGCAGAGGTTGATCGAGAGCCGCTGGTTCCAGTTATGTTGGCACTTAGCAAAAACAAAATGAGAGAGAAGCCAAAACGAGAGCTGGGGCAGAGACTCAAGACCAGCCAGCTGTGTGCTGCTGCTGGTAGTGATGTTGCTTCTGCTGATACTGGCGCGTAGCTAAAGAGACACAGCGGCAGAGGGACCATGAGAGGCAAGATCGCAAGGATGGCATCAATGTGGAGTGAGACAAAACGACTATCAGTGCGGCAGAGCGAGCGGGTGTGAGGGAGCGGCGATAGAGTGAGACAAAGGTAGATTGGCAGTGTGCGCACGAGCGCGACAGAGAAAGCGCATCTCCACACGAGCGGTCTGGCGAGGGCAACAGTGGAGCAGCAAACAAACAAACGAAAACCCCGAAATTCGAGTGCACAAATTCAAAAAGCGTTAAAGTGAAAATAAAAGTGCCAAATGGGCAAAAGTTAAATGACTGAAAGAAAGAGGAAAGAGTGGCAGAGAGAAGGACAAAGCCCAAGCACTAAAATAGGAGTAAATGGGATTACAGCAAGAAGTGAAGAGAAAAGGCCATTTGAAGGAATACTTGTGCGCCTCTAACGCCAAGAACAGCGACAGAAATGCAAAAAAATAAAACAAGAATAGAAAAGGAAGAGTCGACCACAGAAGGTTTTTGGCGACCATATATCTACACGGCAACTCGCTGCGTTTTTGACTCGTACGGCAGGCAGAAGGGCCAGCCACAGCAGATAAAATAAGCTGCTTGCAATACAACTGCTTGCAAGATCCAAAAAGAATAATAAGTGTAAATAAAAGACAAGCGCTGAATATTCGTTTGCCAAATGTAAACAAAAACTAAAATATTTACCAGTTTTGGACACAGTACCTTAATGTGATTATTATTATAAAAACCCAATGAAACACATTAAACGAGTAATCCACAATAATTCCCTTGCAATGGGCGGCGGAGCTGTGTTTATAGCTATCGAGGGGACAGTGGTGGTGGTTTCCGAATGTGAGGGATTGTGTCGTGCGCGGTAGTTGAGGCGGCTGTCCTGAATTAGTGTTGCGGAACGCGAAGATTAAAATATTTACCATTGATTCTGTTTGTATTTTGTTATTGCAAATCATCACGCGCATAACTGTTTCTCTTCTTTTTTCCTTTTTCCTCTCCGTTCAAATTCTTTTGATATATTTTCAATAGTTACACGCTTCGCAAACCAGAATCACCTTCTTGTTTAATTCACACTTATATTCTAAACATGCCGACAAAGAGAGTCCGTCAAAACGACTGTGCGCAGCCAGTTACCGCAAAGCGGCAGAGGCGACAGATGAACGCTTCTCAGCCAACAAACACAAAGAGAAAGGCTGCCGCGGTCTCCAAGCAGGCACCGTCAGGCAAGAGAGCAAGGAAAAACGCGGATACTGCTGCTAACGCCGCGCAGCCGCAAAACAACAGAAAACACGTGTACAAGAAGAAAGCAGCCCCACGCCAGAAAAAAGCCCAGCTTGTGCCTATTACGCCGTCCGATAGTAAGTGTTTGTTTTATTTGCAGACAGTTGCGTATGCCGACACATATTCTTGCGGCCAGCGTAAGGTGCTTTGGTGCGCTCACAGCATACTAACAGCATTTTACTATTCTTAAATTGTTTTGTAGGCAGCAACACAAAAGAAGGCAATCCAGCTGGTGACAAGCAGGCCGACACAGCACCCGGCTCTTGTCTCAGCAGTGCCCACGTTGATGCCAAGCCCAGCTCGTCGGAAAGACAAAAGATGCTTGAGCGTATGGAGCCGGCTATGCGCGAGTTAAAGCGACACCTCAGCGGACCACATCCCAGCGTCGTCAAACTGGCAGCACCAGTGGCTGCGGAATACAAGCAGAGGGCGGCCACGGTTGCTGATATTGTTTACCGGGCCATGGGGCAGCTTTCATCTGGCTCCAAGCACACGCCGGCTGGCGACCTGGCTATTATAGAAGAGCTCATCAACGCCGACTCGGTCTGGCCCGTTCGGCTAGCTCGCTCGAACTACGCCGCCATTGATTATTTGGCGAGCAGGCTCAGGCAGGACTACGATGCGCTTTCCAGGTGGACAGGCGCACACACATCTGGCGGCCACAGCAGCAGCATTGGCGACGTAAGCAAGGGTGCCGAGTCATTTACCTCGTTCGTATCTCGTATTATTCAGGGGCTGCATCAGCATGCCAAGGGAGGGCAAGGACGCCCCGAGCCACGCCGGGTGCTCATTCCGTCCATTGCGCCAGTCAGCATTACAGATACTAGAGAAGAGTGCACCCGCCAGACCACTGTTCGGATTGGCTTGGGAATCGACTCTACGCTGGCCACTGTCGCTACGACCGACAGCTCCGAGGCAACGTTGGACGGCAATGTAGACGCAATCGACAACAACGACGAGTGGTACGCCGGTCTGTTTGCCGCCATCGAGGTCGGGCAAGGCTTGTCGTCGGGTGACGTGGACGATGCCGCGTTGCAGCTGTCTAAGCACTGTCGCCGCATTTATCGCGCGCAGCCCAACCGGCGCTTTGTGTGGGGCCTGACTATTTGCGGCAGCTCTGTCCGGGCATACTTGTTTGGATGCAACTTTGTTCTGGTCTCTGAAGCCATGGACATTTGCACCGAGGCGGGCCGCGGCGAGGTCATCAAGCTGTTTGTTAATTTGTTCTTTAGCGAGGACCACCGGCTGGGTTTCGACCCAAGCATTAAGCACTTGCATGACCTCGACTGTTGGGAGATTACGGTTCCCAGAACAGTTGCCACGGACAGCACTGATGGCACGGACAACAGCGGTGGCAATGCCAGTTCTTATGGATCTATTGGATCTACTGAACGCACATTCTACAGTAGCCACATATTAACTGAGGCTAGTCATTTGTTTGGGCGGCTCACGCGGTGCTTTTTAGCAACGGATAAGAAGCCAACCAGAGACAGTCGCATCAGAAGCAAGGACTGCACCGTTTTTATCAAGGACGCTTGGACCGAGGTGGCTGATGGAAGTGGTATCAATGACGTGCGCGACGAGGTTGCCCATTTGCGCAAGATCACCCGGATACTCGAGTGCTATCCAGAGCTTGCGGGCACATATCCAGTCCTCGAAGCCGGCGGTCGCATTAAATTCCAGAGTTGCAGCAGCAATACATGTACTGAGGACACGACGCCCAGCATTCTTGGGGACCTATTTGACAATGTCACAGTCGGCGAGAAGATTCGGAAGCTGCCATTTTGTGCACACAAGCGCATTGCCACGTCGCCGATTGGCATGCCACTTGATAAGCTCCAGTCTGTCCCTGAGCTGATCATCGCTGTTGCTGATGCTATGCGCGCTCACCACGCCATTGCCGAGCACTGTAATATATTGCACCGTGATATCTCAGCAGGCAACTTTCTTTTCCAGCGTATGGTGGATGGCACCGTCAAGGGCATGTTGATTGATTTTGACCATGCAATCGACTGCGAGAATCTGGACATGATGCCACAAAACGAGCATATCGGCACACCGAATTTCATGAGCGTGAACAACCTCGAGGGCAACAACAACAGGCGTACCGAGCTTGACGACTGGGAGGCACTGATTTATGTCTTGGTGTGGCTCGGGACATTTGGGCTCAATGGCACGCCTAAACATGACAGTGACGCAGATGAGCACAGAAGGATTGCAGCTGCTAAAATCAAGTATTGGGTTGACGGCACAACATTGAAGGACATTGCCAGCTACAAGCGTGGCGATTTGGACAGCAGTTCCAGTTTTAAATCTATCCTCAACCAGTTTGATATTAGGGTGGATTATATCAATGTTCTTGCAGGGTTGTTGAGCATGATGCGCAATATTCTAATCGACAATGCGGGATGCAGTGAGAATGGCAGGGGTGCAAATATGAAACAGCCTTTTAACCATGGCAACTGTGAATCATCCGCCTCAAAAGTCACGCCCAGTTCACTTTCTTCGTCATCCATATTTGCATTGTTGGTTGAATGGCAAGAAGCTATGGACACTCCAATGATCGATCCGTTTAAGGTGCGTGCTGACATGGCACCAACTATTGCCAAAGAGCTGTTGGCCATGTTGGAGGATGCTGCTGAGTGTTGCCGAGAATTATTGAACAAGACAGGAACTGAGAGCAGCGAGCCAAACGCGATGAACTAGCTAATTTGTTTATTTTTAGGGAGGTTAATTTTGAAATATATTTTTTACATATTTACTATAAATTATTTACATTCAAATACTAATGCTAAATTGAAACGTGCACATGAAATATAAAATATTTAATAGTAAATGCGATAAACTATATATTAGAGAAAATAATGGCTACAGCTGTTGGGCAGCCCGAGGACATGGAAGTGGATGTCGAGGTTGAGAATCGTGAATTGAGCCTCTATCCGCATGCCAATTGATAGGGTGCAGATGGTACCATGTGGGAGCAAGTCAGGGGACATAATAATGACACACGGATATGCTCCCCATTCTACAATGTACATGCGTTAACGCGCTTACGTGAAGATCACAACATTGGCATGCCAATATATTGGTCTGCTTGCAGAAGAACCAGTTCTCGCCAATGGAGTGTACAATTCAAGAAGTGCAAAACAAAGGCAACAAGATACATATATAAGACAAGTCTGGTCCTTGTTCTACTTTTGATTCTCTTGATAATAAAAAGTATACTTGTAACATTAGGTGACTAATATTTCCCTCAAATCACAACAAACGCAAAAAATATTTTTTATTTGGCTAATTTGTCCATCTGTCCATTTGCTCAGCTCATTAGAAAACAAAAAATTGTTTGGAATCACAATAAGTGTAATAAATAAAACATGTTCACATATTTTATATTTTGTATTCTTTGTCCACTTGCTGGTGCAATATATTTACAATACTAAGAGCCGCACAAATTGACAGCTAAAAATTTAATTTTGCTATGACTTAAACATGCTAGCTTAGCTTGAAGATGTCACAAGCTAGACAAATGGTAAAAAGTAAAACTACTCACCCGGCAGCCAAAGTTACCAAGGTTTTTACTGAGCTAAAAGTAGTACATTAATTTGTAGAGTAGGACAAAATGGCAAGCGTTGTAAATATAAAAATAATAAGTGCAAATAAATTAAAATAGACAAGCATTACACGGGGGAAAATAAATGTGCTGGCTTTAAGTGAATTGTACGAGAATATGTATTGATGAACTTTGAATTTTGTTTGCCAATACATATGAATCCCCATTTTTTAAAATATATCTAGCTATAAATTTACCAATCTACTATATCATAATATTTATAAAAGAAAAGTATAAATCCTAAGTATCGTGTACTGTCATTATTTTTATTACAATTTTAGTTTTACAATTACACACTATTTTTGTACGCAAATTAATTTGTATTAATATTGAGATACAGAAGCAAACGCATTTATAAACTACAGTATGTATGTTAAATATACATTTAATATTATTTCTGTTATAGTAAGAGGGGGTGTGAGGAGCACTAGTTGTCTAGTGTTAAAAGATGGGGGTGATTTTATAAAAGGTTTTATTACTAATGTTTCTAAAACACTACTAGAGCCGGCCTCATCTTATATATGTGCCTCGTTGCCTTTGTTGTGCATATTGTCATTTGTGCGCTCCGTTGATGAGAACTGGATCTTCTGCGAGCAAACCGGTATCTTGGCAAGTCAATGTTGTGGTTTTCGTGCGTGTGCATTGCAAAGTGGGTAGCATGTTTGGGCATCAATGTAATGCTTCCCTAATTTACGCCTGTATGATCCAATTAGCTTCCTATCAATCGGTACGCAGGTGAAAACCTGTTTTGCGATTCTCGACCTCAACATCCACTTCCATATCTTCGGTCTGTGCAATATCATCACCAATTTTAGATTTGTTTTAAGTTTCCGATGACATATACTTATAACCAATGATATACTGAAGCGAGGAGTTTGCTTATCATAACAGTGTATGAGTTTTATAATATATAAATCCGTTAATTGTTTAATTGTTTAATAATGATATTTTTATTTTTATTTTTATAGCTTTAAATACTTAATAAACTTATATAACAATGAATTACCTTAGTGTTAAATATATATATATATGTGTGTGTGTGTATGTCTTTAGAATTATAACAAATGCCGAATTAGAAGGTTTCAAGTATTGGCGGCTTTTCTTAAAATAAGTTTATATATGGAATTGCACATACGCACACACGTATATGTTTTTTTTTGCATTTGCGAGAAGCAATTTGTTTTTTTTTGGCAATTAGCAAAAATACTCCATAAAACTGGGTAAAAGAGGGGGATTTGCAATTGAGTTGCATTTAATTTTTTTATGAGAAGAGGGGTAAAGGTGCATTATAGAAATATTAGTATTAAACCCCATTTATAAAAACACTACTTTTCTAACACCATTACAAAAGTGCTACCGGTGCCAGCCTCGTCTTATATATGTGTCTTGTTACCCTCGTTGAGCAATTTGCCAGTTGTACACTCTGTTGACGAGAACCGGTTTTTCTGCAAGTATTCCAAGTCTCTGATATGTCAATGTTGTGGTCTTTACGTTATGCGCGCTCGTGCGCGTGCGCTATAAAACAGGAAGCATACCCAGATGACAATATTGGCACCTGATTTGATCCTACATAATCCAATTAGTACCCTATATCAGTTGGGATACAGAGAGAAAATTGTTTCACAATTCTCAACTTCATCATCTACTTCCATGTCCTCGGGCTGCGCAGCGAGTTAAAGAAAGGGAAAAGAAAAAAGAAAGTAGGTTGAAAGAAAATATTTACAGCCACAAAGAAATAAGAATCATTTTCAATTTATTCCACAGTTGACTATGGCAAGAACAAAATAAAGCACTAATAGAAATTATAACAAGAAGCATAGCACCTGCAAAAAAAACATTCTGTTTTTAGTATAAAAACGAGAGCGAAATGAATATATTGGACAAGAATTAAAAAAATATAGTTCCAACAAGAAAATAACCCCTCCATCTTTTTTTGCATCAATTAATTCTGTAAATCAATGAAACTGAATATTTCATTCGAGGGACTCCCCAAAGTCACTCACACTATCAACAACAGCCATACTATCGAATGGATGCTCAAACAGGTGGACAAGCTTACAGACCGATGGATCAAGTCGTTGGGCATTATATCGGCAAATGAAAAAGCTGAAAAGATAAAAACGTTAACACATACTTTTGAAATCAGACCGGGAAATTTCAAAAGTATTGAAAAGAAACGTGAGGAACTAGAGCAGATAAAAAGTAGAAAACTGGTTGAGTTTAGTACTAACCCGAATTGCAAGCTTTATTACTTTATCAATACGGAATTAAAAATAGTAAACTATACTCCACCAAAGAAAAAGTAATTCTGTAAAAAAAATATAAAAAAACCAAACATTTTTAAAGTAGTCTTTTGTAATTAAAAAGCAATAATATAATTGTTTGTTAAATTAGACAAATAAAACAAAGGTAAAGACAAATAAAGAAACCAAGAAAACACAACACATCCTATTTTTTATTCACAAAGAATAAGCAGGTGGTAATCCATTTAGGCATATTTCATAAGGCGGCAAAAGCGCAGCACAGTCAGAAGAAGAACCATCAAAGCATGCAAGCGATCCTTCATCTCGACCACCCAGAAGCGCAACAGAAGATGAAGCAGATCGCAATCTTCCCATGACTCTAATATTCAGCTCCTTATCCCTGGTCAAATTAACAGCAAATTTTTTCCCACCCAACGGAGCCACCGCAGCCGCAGCCGCTCCCCCAGCGGTATCCTCCAGAATCCCCGCAATCTCACACAGTCTCAAGCCTTGCGGTGCCTGGATTCTAACCAAGGGTTTAAAATCCGACGGCGTAAATGATCTCCCCGCCCGTATAACTAACTGCCTCTGCGGTGAGAAATCCAACAGTCTGCGCAAAAGGGTCATTTGATTATGCTCAGTTGTGCGGTACAGTTCGACGACAATGTCGCTGGTGTATGTGCGCGCAGTCATTTTCGTAAACACCATGGTTTGCATGGACCGCAGGTAGGATATTATCTCCTGCTTAGTGCCGAAGACGCTGAACATGCTGGCGGAGTCCGTCAATGTTAGTGTTGTGCGCAGTCCGTAAGCCGGCCTCACTATGTACCCGCCATAGGGGAGCCCGAATGTTCCCTGTAGGAAGCCGTATTTAAGGTCGGAGGAGTATTCTGGTGGAGAAGTGTGTAATTCACTGCCGAGTATGCTGCTGCTGCTGCTATTGCTGTCGTTGATCTGGCTGGTTGTGGCAGCTGTCGAAGCCCATTTGCATGCAGAACACAGGGATGCCCAGAGATATTTAGTGATGGACGTCAAGGATGAAGCCGTTTCTGTTGTTGTTGCTGTGGATTCTGGCGACAGTGACAGTGGGAGTATTGCGGATGCGAATAGCCGGGTGGGCAGGAGGAAGCGTGTGAATATGCTGCTGTTGATCATCATCACTGTCATTGCGGAGCAGAACAGGTGTGCTGGTGGCGGCGGTCTAGATGATAACTGTGGCGGTTCTGAGGCTGTGGCGCGTAGGCATTTTGCTGTCGCGTGATGATGCGCCTGTTGTTCGGAAGTGTTAACCAACATTACCTGAATTTTGGTCTGTGAACTCGAATGTTTGTGTGGAAAGAGAGGTAAAGCGATAGAAATAAAGGGGGTTTTTTTGAAAGAAAGGAAGAAAAATGGAAGAAAAGAGCGTATGAGTGTAAAAGTAGAATGAATGAATGAAGTTTAATTTATAGTGTAGCGTGATGGTATGCGTAAATGAAGGAGGATATGTCTAAAAAAGAAGGGGAGAGGGGGGGGCGTGAAAGAAAAGGAATGAAATAAGAATAAAAAAGAGGGAAGGAAGAGAGGTGGAGGGAGGGAGAGGGGAGAGAAAATAGAAAGAATGTATAGATAAAAAAGAAGCGATTGAAAGTTGAAAAAGGGGAAAAAGAAAAAAGATATAATATTTATATTGTTTCCTTTTTGTTGTTGTTTTTGTTGTTTTTGTTGTTTTTGTTGTTTGATAATGATGATGCTGAAAAGAAAATATTCGGATTAATGTTAGTGTTATAGCGTTATAGTTGATTGAAAAAAGAAGAAAAATATCTTTTTTTTATTAGATTTTCCTAAAAAAGAATTGGACGGGTTTTTGGGGGAGGGGAGGGAAGGTTTTTAAATAAGGGGGGAAAATCCAACTTTCAAAGGAGAATAAAAAAAAGATGTGCAGAGCGGAGCATTGAGCTTGTACGACCAATATTTTTTATTTATTTTTTATATTCCGCTTTTCTTTAATTCATGCATAGTTTTTGGGGTTGAGTCGTTGGCTGAATGCAGATTTAAAAAAAGAAAAACCCAGTCTCTCCACTCTTTATAAAACCTGTGAGGAATACCATTCACATCAGGGAAATGACAGTAAAAAGTTTATGCAAGGACACCACAGACTTGTAGTTGGCTTCTTTTTCTTCTTCTCAATTCAGTGACCGCCACTTAACGAATAGAAACATCAGAGTTTTTTGTGTGGGCAAAAAAGTAATTGTTTTTTATTTTTGCCAAAATGCAGAAAATGCAGAGAATGCAAAGAATGCACAAGCTGCAGCAAATGACATAGCAACTGCATATTCTAAAAATTCCATGTTTTTTTGTTTTTTTTTTAGGTTCAGTCTGCACAGTGCGCCCTTTTTTCTTCTTCTTCAGTGCGCCGCATATTATAAAAGCGAATAAACCAATTGATGCATGAAAATTCACATGTGGAGAGTAAAAAGTTTTTATTTATTTTATTCTTGTAAGAGAATAATTGATTTCTATTTTAAAAAAGGGGGATATGCATGTAATATGTTTACGGATCCAATATTTAGTTTATGTTTATTTTAAAAATAATATACTCTGATAATTCCATTCACTTGAAATTGGCTGGGTATCGGACTAAAAATCGTCACTGCGCATCAACTTCTTTTTAATATTGTTGCTGTTGTTATTTTTTATTTGGGTCGTGTCGAAGATCGTGGATCTTCCTCACAATAAACAAATTAGATAAAGACCATCAAGTAATAAGCAAAATAGAACCTTTTTTATTACATAAAAGTTTTGGTAAATTTGAATAGTTTCTGTTCCCCAGGCATCAACATAACATGATTCACCTTAGTCTCCGTTCTCCTCCTTGTACTCAATGGAGCAATCGACCAATCACCGCCAACAACCACATACGTGGACAAATATTTAGCGTCAGAGTTTCCCAGCAAACCAAGCTCACGGAGCAAATCCACAGCGAGAACGGCAACCCCACCGGGCGGTGCCGAAGGCAAAGCCTGGATGCGCACGTACATAGCCACACCCTGCAGCGGTGGTAGCAGGGTGGTTGTATTGCTGGAAAGCCCTGGGGCAATATTGTCGGATTGCGAATCGACAGCGTATGCGCCAACAAAGCGCAAATGCCGCAACAGCCCCGAGGACGAGAAGGAAGAGGGGGATGTTGTCGCTGATAAATCAGAAGATGCAGGCTCTGAGGAATCCACCGCCGCCCCCATTGGCATAACAAAGGCCAGCGGCGGCGAGTTGATCCGCTCATTTCTCGGTAGCACCTCGGTGGGATCAGCCCCAAAATCAACAAAATGTGTCACGGCCACCGGCACATCGTCGACCAAGGGCCGGACCAAGCCACGAAAGTCGTTCCCCTCCATGCTCCGGTGCATCATGAGCTCCAGAGTGTTTGGGGCAACGCACGTAACCCCCATTGGCTGGCGCGCATGCAGGGTCAGCGGCATGTCCCGCAGCGCCACGTGCGACACCACCGGGTAGTAGTTTCCGGGCACCGGCGTCCACCGACTGTACTGGCGGTGGGTCACAGCAATACCGTCAAAAATACTGAAGCGACACCCGCTGGCCAGGACGTTGCCCAGGGCGCTGCCGAGGCTGGTAGGCGTAGTTTCGAGGCGGAACTGGCCGACAAGCTCGCGGTTGCGCCCAGCAGACACCAGGGCGGTGACGCGCAGCAGCGGCGCGTGGTCCATGCACAAAGCATACGCAACGGTGCCGATGGTCCCGATGGGCCCAATGGCCACGCGCGCGGTGTCGCAGAGCACGCCGTGGTCCACAGTAAAGCGCATTGGTGGGTCGGCTGCGCGGTGCAGCGGCCGCGACTGCCACGTGGGGAAGCGGAAGAGCGCCAGGGCGGTGGCCAATGCGGCGGCGGCGATAAACAAGGAGGCGGTGCCTGGGGGCCACCGCAACGTGCTAGAGAGCATGTGTGCGTAGAGGAAGGCCGGGATTGCCAGCCAAACGAGGCTAGGCGCCCCTGTGGTCCATTCTGTTAGCAGGTCGATGCTGGCCTTTTGTGCCACCGCGTAGGTAAACAGGAGCCCGGTCGCAAGCCCCAGGGCAAGAGCGCTGATCCCGTTGCTGCCAATGCTGCTGCTACGCTCGCGAGGCCTCTCTTTTGCCTTTTCCTCCTCCTCCTCCTCAGCAACGCCAACCAGCGAGCGACCGCTGTCCTCCGAGTCGCCCCTCAGCCCCGGCCCTGCGCCCAGTCTGTCCAGCTCCAACCAACACCCCTTACCCGCTCGCTCCCCACCCCGGCAGCTCCGCCACAGCGCACCTGCCACGTCCGGACCCTGCAGCCACGCAAGCTTTGGATACTTCCGAGCAGCCTGGGCGCAGCCAAGCCCGGCGCACAGCGCACAGGCAAACACATAAAAGACAATGCCGTACATCAGCATGAATGAGTGCATAATGTAGGCGCCAGATGCCTGCACCTGCGGGTTGGCAAAGTACTGGCGCAACTCATGCCAAACCACGCGCTCCACGCCGCTCTGATGGCGGACGGCAATGCGTACGCGGTTGCTGATGATTGAGAGGTGCACGCGGGTGCCGTTCTTTTGCAGCAACACACCCGAGACTCCACCGGCAGCAGCATTGGCGGTGGGGGGCCGCAGGCAACTGCGCAGCGTATCGTTGGAATTGCCAGCAGCAGCAGAGCTATCGACAGCAGGGCTATCGGCAGCAGAGCTATTTGCAGCAGAACTACCAGCAGCAGGACTGTCAGCGGCGGTGCTGACAAGGTGGTAGGCGCGGGATCCAAGCGGCGGCAACTGACGCGCCAAAAACGCCACACTAAACCCCTGCCCATCCTCAACCACATCAACGTCAGCAGGCACAAGCCTTTGCCCGGTCTCGGTGTCCACCAGGGCAGCGTCCAGGGTATGCAGGCGCATGCGCACAACCTGGTCCTGAGCAGACAACAGCCCGGCGTTGGACACAACAATTCGCGCGCCCACACACGCCTGCTGCAGCCCAGAGGGGGGAGAGGAGGAGCACAGCTCCGGGGGCACCTCCAAATGGTCGCGCGGATGGATGTGCACGCCGTCGAGGGCACCAATCCGCTGCTCGTCCTCGGGCTGCGCCGCTGTGCTGTACGCGCCCCAGCCAGCACGGGAAACCCCGCTGTCCTCGGCTGTGCGGTCGCTGAGAAGCTGGTCGTGGACGAGGGTTTCGTTGGCTGCGCCGTGGCTGAGCAGGTGGTGGGAGAGCCGCAGGGCGATGCGCGAGGCGGCGCGTAGGCGGCGTGCGTAGTCGTGGAAGGTCTGCTCGGTGCAAGTGCCGGTGATGGCGTCGTGGTGGTAGCCGATGGCTACCTGCTTGCGCGCAAACTCCAAGTGGTCCTCAAGCCCACCAGCCAGGCCACCCGGCGGATGGTTGAAATTCCAGGCGGCCAGCAGCTGCTCGGCATGCTGCACTGCGTGTTCGGTGTGGCGGACGAGCCACTTGAGGTACGGGCGCGTGGCCAGGATGCCGCTCCAGTACTGCTCGTAGGGCCGGTCCTGGTACGGGTAAAAGTCGCCGGAGTGCAGCCGCAGCCCGCCCTTGCCCCCGCCGGCTCTTGCATCCATCGCCCTGAGGAACGGCTGCACGGCGTCGAAGTACTCGGACGGCGTCGAGTACCGGACACTCACGCCCATTGCCGCGTCATCGCCCACGAGCCGGTCCAGGCACGCGAACGACCGCGCAGCGTGCACATACGCAAAGTCATCGCCCATCATCACCATCACATGGCCATGCCCCGGGTACTGCGCAACCTGGCGCCGCCCATACCGCACAAGCTCCTGCCGCAGCGCATCGGCGTCGCATTTGTCCGTGCGGTCAAAGTAGAACGCCTTGCTGAAATACGCATAGTGTGTCGAGAGGAAATGCGTCAGCAGCCGGGCCTTCTGGTGCCCAGCAGCAGCGGACTGCCACAGGAACTGCAGCTGCGATCGTGATCGGAGCTCGTAGAGGTCGCGGAATGCCATGCGGCCGAGGACCATTCGGGAGTACCCGGAGCTTGCCAGCAAATGCGGGGTGGCCCCAAAGTGGCCAAAGTTGTCCACTTGCCAGCCCACGCCCGTTGTTGCGTTGAAGTGCTTTGCGAGGGTGCGGTGGCCGATGTCGACGATGGCTGTGTTCGCCCACCACGACACCAGGCCCTCATCCGGGCTGACATACGTGCCGCCGACGACGTCCAGCCGGCCCAGCTCTATCAGCCGCCGCACCAGCTGCCGCCAAGTCAAGCGGGCAGCCGGCCCGCGCAGAACGTTGTTGGGCTGGTCGCCCTCGTGGTCCATCCACAGGTCGAGAAACGCCAGGTCGCCCCACGTGAAGCGCCGCCGCGCGTTCTTCCACAACTGCACAACCACCTGGCGCATAACGCTGTGCACCGACCGGTCGTAGTACTCCTGGAAACTGAAGTTCCACCCAATGTCCGAGTGGCTGTGCGCCACCAGGTGCAGGGTGAGATTGCGCGGCAATGGTGCGTGATGGCGAGGCAGGTCGCGCGACGTCGGCGGTGTCGGCTCGCCGAAAAGCGGCATCCACGCCGGCTTATTGAAAGGCAGGACAGCTTGGTTGGAGTATAGGATAAGCAGAAGGAGCGAGAGCCCGCTGAGAGGCAGCATGCCGCGGACATAACGCCGCGGAAGCACCAGCATTTGTGAAACAGGTAGAAGTGTATTGAATTAACGTGTTTAAAAGAGATTCAAGCCAAAAGAGAGAGGGAGAGGGAGAGGGAGAGAGCGGAGATACATGCACCCTTGCACACAAGTGAGCCCATGCGCTCCATTCCCCCCTAAAAGAATGCATACAAAGAGTAACAGGAAATAAAGGAGGAGGGGGAAATCAAATCTAAACAGCAGGCATTCTTTCGCAAGCCAAAATAACAATCCACCAGAAGTCAAAAGTCTCCTAAAGAAAGTCCACTTCACATTGAAGGCGCCTGGTCAAATTCGCATATAGACCAGATAGACCAGATAGACCAGATAGATCAGCTAGATCAGCTAGATCGGCTAGATCGGCTAGATCGGCTAAATCGGATAGATCGGCTAGATCAGCTAGATCAGACGGCGGATCCGGGGAACAGCGTCGAGCTCTGCGCCTCTGCCGACCGGATCATCTCCTTCATCTCCTCGACCTTCCCTGCGGCCCTCTCCACGGCCTCCACCACGGACCTTGGCGGCCTCACGCCCCACCTGTGCTCCATCTCCAGCACCACCTCGGCGCACGTCTCGAGGTCCCTCAGGCAGTTCTCGGGCGTCAACACCAGCTTGAATGTCTTCGGCACCGGCCTGATTCCGAACACCTCGTGCATCACTGCAACCCACTGCAGCGCCCCACGCAGATCCCAGTACCGCGCGTGCCACTGCACCAGCGCATGCAACGTCTGGCGCCGCGGCCACAGCGAGCCCTGCGTGCGCTGCGCCAGCCCAGCCGTGCGGCGGGTGAGCTCGCCGAGGTTCTGCGTCTCGGGCAGCCCGGTCATCTGCAGGAACAGCCGCTGCATTTCCGCCAGCTGCCCGTTCATCCCCAGCACGTGCAGCATCGCCGTGTACACGTGCGTGTTGGCCGCGCACATCCCGCGATCATCCACCGCCGCCACGTAGTCTGCCCCGTTGGCTGCTGCTGCTGCTGGGCCGGTGGACTGTCCGAGGACAAAGGCAAAGGTGCGCTGGGCTGCTGCCAGATCACCGGTCAGCCCATAAAGGCGGATCAGGCAGGTGCGCGTATAAGTGTTGGGCTGGACGCCACCGTGGCCCTCGCGTACCTCCCTTAGCACCTCAAATGCCCGCTCATACTGCCCCGCCTCAATCTTCGCATTGACATACGCGTTATAACAGGCAATATCCCGCGCCATCCCGCTCAATGCCGCATACTGCCACAGGTGATCCGCAGCCTCACCGCGCTTAGCAGTGGCAAAAACTCCCAGAAGCTGGGTGAGCTGGTTCGGCGTTAGCTGCCGGTGCTCGGCCGCCAGGTGGCCTAGAACGGCTTTAATCATTTCTGTTAGTTCCGTCAGGTGCCGCTCCGTGTACCCGTGCATTTTCCGCGTGCTGAGGATCGAGAGCACTTTGCTGTGGATATCCACGGGCTGCGTGCTGTTGGCCTGTGCGCGCGGGACGATCCCGCCGCTGCTGATGCTTCTGATGGGCGGGAACGTGGGCTCGCGTTTGCGTCGGTTGAGGAGCCGCCGGTACCAGTACCAGGTCTCTTGGATGTTCTGGCAGTGGACGCTGCGGTCCAGCCGCGCGAGAAGCTCAAAGGTCGTGGGTGGTGGCGAGGAGGGCGCCCGCAAGGGCTGAACCTGAACCTGATCCTGGGGTCGCGCCGGTGTGCTTGCGCTTGTGCCTGCGCTTGTGCTTGTGCTTGTGTGGAGGGTTTGCAGGAGCAGCAGCAGCCGGCCACCGCCTGGTGTCACTGTGTTGGCCTTGGTAAAGATAAGCTTCATTTTGATGTGATGTGCTTATAAATAAATAGATAAACAAATAAACGAATAATCAATTAAAAGAAAAAAAATAGAATGAGAATGAGAATGAGAATGAGAAAGAAATCGAATGCCAATGCAAACAAAAAATTAATTAATAGAAAAAGTCGGTTATCTCTCTCCTCCCGCTCTTGATCCCCTGGTCCAGTTCACTCAATCCACACACCCAAAGCAGCAGATAAAATCAACTCAACCACCACTTCTTGATCCAACCCCCCTGCCCCAAAGCCTGCGAAAAAGCCTATCGCTATTTGCCCTGTTTAATTGTGCCGAAAGAACTTCATCCCAAGCCAGTTCCAAAACACCGCAAATGTAAACGACAGCCCAGTGATCGGCACGAGCAAGCAAAAGTAATCATCTTTTTTCACCGCGTCCAGCAGCCAAAACCCAGTCTTGGGCATGAACTTGGCCACCACCAGCGCATACATAAGCAGAACGAACATTACGCTGGTGACGCCCAGCAGCACGGCACCATAGACCGGTGTTGAGTCGGACTCGTTAGCTGGAAGCTGCGCCGCCTGCCGCCGGGTATATGGCGGCGCTGCACGAAACTCCGGCCGCTGCAATGGGTTTGTCAGGTGTGCGCGGAACAGTGACAGGTTGCCCGGCATCGAGGACACTCGCTTGAGCAGCGTGTCTGTGTCGTCGCATGTTGCTGCTGCTGCTACGGGCGCCAATGCTATGTTGGCGCTTTTCCGTACTTTGTGTTCTTCCTCGCTCCCCTCACCCTCTTCCTTTTCCTCCTCCTTTTCGGCCCATTGCTGCAGGTCGTAGCTCGATGTGGGCGGCTCCGACATCACGAACGCCTTTTCCTCCGCCATGGACTCATTGGCCGGCCTCTGCTGCCGCTGCTGCCGCCGCTGCCTCATTGCATTAGTAATATTAAGCATGTATATATTATATAGAAAGTTTTTTTAACCAATTCAAAAATATACATAACAAAAAAGAAGAAAAAAACACCTTGTTTTTTATTTATTCATTCGTTCTCGTTTGTCCCATTGCTCAGCGTCGTCTGATGCCCAGCGGCAGTCTCCTGGCGCATCAACTCGCGTAGTAGCATTGTGGCATAGGCGCTAGAGGGCAAATCAAACTCAAGTTTTAGCGCCACCAGCTCGCCAAACTCAATCGACTCAGGCTCATGCTTTCCCTCAATGCGGTCCGAATCGGATCTCGCCAGGGGCAGCTTATCGTCGCGATAGCGCATCCACTGGTGGCTAAAGTCCCTAGGCCGAATAACCACATGGCGGTAAGCCCCAGCCAGCCTGTATTCCTTCATCGGGTGCTCCGCCATGCGCTCAGGGGACATTCCGTCCTTGCCCATAATGTCATTGTACACTGCTGCCACCTGGTTCTCCGGGTACCGGACGTCCCAGCCGGGCAGCGGCAGGACGACGTCGTAGATCGAGTACTGGTGTGCTGTCTCTGCTGTCACCACCACCGGTTGCACCCGTCCTGCGTCCGGCGCCAGATCGCCGGCCTCCACCACAAGGTCGCCCGGAACCGCCCCTGAAACACCGTACAGCTGCAGTCGCCGGCTCGCCGCCGTGTTCCACACATATGACTGGTACGCGTGCACGTACATCAGACGCAGATTGCGCGGAATACACGCAAACCCAGCCGCCCAATTACTCACACCGGCCTTCTGCTGCTGCTGGACAAGGTCCTGTAGGATGCTGCGCTCGGCCAGTGCGCCCCTGTTGGGCAACGCTGCAAGAGCCTCGGAAATCTGGCCGTCGGCCCAGAGCGCGCGCGCCCCAGCCATATCCTTAGCATCACCAGCGCGCGGGCACAACACAAGCTCAACAGCCTGCTTCCACTGGCTCTTCAGCATCGCCAGTCCAACCGTATGCGATGCCACGCTCTGCGTACCAAAACGCTGCATCCCATAGTAATTGACAAACCCCGTTTGCCTGATCCCCTCCAGCACCGGCGCCAGCGACTGCTCGTCGGCGCCGCGCACATGCCGCAGAACAATGCAGAACCGGTTGCCCTTGAGGTCGCCCAGCTTGAGCTCCGCCTGCGCATAGCTGAAGTTCCCCAAGCGCGCGCCGCGCAGTTTCTTGGAGGCCCAGATCAACCGGGTGTGTTCGACCTTGAACGCCGAGCAGCGCTGCACGGTGATTCCACGCTTGTCTTTGGTCCCAGCCATCCCGAAAGACCGCGGGCTGACGTGCAGCTGCCGGGCAATTTGGCCCAGTACATCCATAGTGTCAGCGTTTTCCTTCTGCAAGACAAAATAGCAGTGGTCCCCCACATGCTTCCATTGCGCACCCCAGCCGCGCGGCCGCTGCGCCCGCTGCGCCTTCTTCCACTCCTTCCGCCCGCCTTCTGGGCCCGAAACTCGCTGGATAAAAAGCAGCCGCCCGCCGACTGTCTCGACAGTCAACTGCGTGGCTAAGAAGTTCTTGGTTACAAGGTACACTCCGGCGCGCTGCGCTTTTTCCAGATCACGATCCAGCTTCAGCGTGCGCTCCTCGAGCGTGCGACCCTCTGGGTTGGCTTCCAGGTGGGTGCGAATCGCCTGCGCGTCCGTCTCCCCAATGATCTCGGCCAGTCGCGGGAACGCTTGGTCAAATGCCTCCTGGGCGTCCTCTGGCACTTGCATGGCTTCGATGGCTTTTTCCTCCGCGGTGGGTTCGGGAGTTGGGTCATTGGCGTCCGTGTAGGAGGTTAGGTGGATCACTTTTCCCTGTGGGTCGATTTCGTTGACAAAAAAGTCCGAGAATCGGTGCTTGATTATCCCGTCAAAGCCCGCCCAGCCGGGGGTTATGAACTCGGTTATGCCGACGTCGGTTTCCCTCAGGAAGTCGCCGGTGGTCGCAGTTGCGACTGTGGTTGCTGGAGACTGCTCCGCAGTGGGCCCGGTGCTGATGCCATCCTCCTTGATGCGCTTAGCTGATGGCTCGTCGGTCGAATCGCTGATGTTGATGTGCTCGGGCTGATCGGCCTTGGGCTCGGATGCTGCGTGGTTCATGATTCGTGCTGGTTGGGTGAGTCGCCGTTTAAAGAGTGCCGAGAATATCCTCAGCATGAAAAATAAATATATAAAAAAGTATTTATAATAAAACGTACTAAAAACGGGTTTAAATAAGAAAATATATACTTCTGTTTAATTTTCAGTTTATACGGATCGAAAAATTAGCCCATCGGTTGGTTAAATGGT
>NW_026251586.1:0-21319 GCF_025024165.1 Kickxella alabastrina
GACTGGGGCACCAAAACTGGCGGCGAGATAGTGCTAGACACTGAAATCGGCACAGAGGATGCTGGTAACTCTGCGATCGAAAATGTTTCGGCCTCTACCGATTTTGCCACCACTGATGAAATCGATGATTCTCCTGCCCCGACAACAGATGTCGCAGCCATTGTGACCATTGCAATTGTGCCAATAATTCTAGCTGAAGACACAGACTTCATTGTATATAATGGTATATGATATAAAGAAATGTTATAAATATGAAATAAAAAACCAAAAGCGAACAATAGCCACGAAATACTTAAGAACCTGTTGTTTTCTCCTTTTAAGCGTTTATCTGCTCTACGAGCGTAAATATATATATATTTATTAAAGCATTTGTAGTTGCCAAATGGCATAATGGTAATACATCCACTTGACGTCAAATAGTAGTATCCACATTCAGGCGCCTAAAAGCCACTGCAGCAATAACTTCAGTACTCAGCAATGAAACTATAGGTGCGAGCGCAGTACTGCACCTTTTTTATATTGCTTTATCCTGGAACTTTCCAGTAGTAATTATAAATTATACAAGCCAAGCCATTTTTTGTGGATGTATTGTGTGATTCTCCAATTAGTTTTTCCTCAACCAAACACACCAAAAACTGCTTGACCAAAGAAAGCCCCAAAGATTATGGGTTTATTTTTACACATGTATAGATATATATATATTTACTTATTAACCAACTGGAATACTAACATTAAACTCTCCAGATTTAGTATTAATTCTTTTGACTAGTCTGTAAGCAGCAGTTTGAACACGTAGGGTGTATATATTACCCTGTTGGTTTTGGGGTTGGCGCTGGTAGTCTGTGGCAAAAGATGCGGTGTCACGTATCGTATTGGCAGACTGTTCACTCGAGTCTTCGGGTGATGGCATTGGCAAATAGTTGCGTATAGCTTGGCTACGCCCCACCAAACAAAATGTGATTAAAAGTAACAGCAGCGCAATATGATTGCCAAACAAATGCATACGCATCGGTGACATACGGATTGTGTTTTTTGGAAAAAAAATGAAAGCTTGTAAATGATGCAAAAAATGATGATAATATAAAGAAAATAATAACAAATGCTTTAAACCCAAACCTTTTTAATAGTTTTTTGTCAACTACTCAGCACTCTCAACCATTTTTATAGAGTCTGGCCGAAAAATGAAGAAAAATTAAATAAGGCTAGATATTTTTGAGCAGTTACAACGCGCTACTGTCAATTTACCACAAGAATGTACGAAAGAGGGGGGATGAATGTAAATAACTTTATTGATCATGGCGTCAGCAAGCCTGTCTGCCACTCCTGCAGAATGAAATATTGAATAAAGAATAAAGCATAAATTTCTCATGTAATAAATATTTTAGACAATATAGGAAGCTCTTCGGAGTTTAAATATACGCAGTCAAGCATATACAGGCAACAGTACCGGCTGCAGTTACAAATTTTGCCGAGCCCCAAAGTATGTTTCTGCTGCTGCTGCCGCCGCTATTGACGCTTTCGGAGTTGTTTTCAATTTTTTTGCTATGGGCCGTATCTCCACTGTTAGCTATATTTGATATCGCGCCGATTGCTAGATTTCCTCCTTGCTCGGCAGCACTGACCAATTCCGGAACTAGGTCCGATACAACGCGGGAATTAATGTTTTTAATAACATCACCAGCGAGAGACTGCATTGGACGCAGCGCGTTGTTCACGTTGCTCACAATATCATTGAGCAGATCTGCCGCTGCCACAGACACGTATAAAACACAGACGGCCACTGGGCACAAAATCTTGTGTGGTTTTGCATGCATTATTTTTTGTTCAATATGTAATTGGAATATTTTAGCTGAGAAATAAAAAAGAGAAAAATAAAAGTAGTTCGAGTCCAGCGCTTGGGTGATTGAATAAAATATTCGATTGTTGCGCAGACTGAAGATATGGAAGCAGATGTTGAGGTCGAGAACCGCGAAACAAGTTCCCACCTGCGCGCTGATCGATAGGACGCTAATTGGATAATGCAGGTGCAAATCAGGGAGGCATCACACTGATGCCCAAACATGCCCCCCATCCTGTAATGCACACGCATAAGCGTACACGCACGAAAACCACAACATCGACTTGCCAAGATACCGGTCTACTCGCAGAAGATCCAGTTCTCACCAACGGAGCGCACAATGGACAATGTGCACGACAAAGGCGACTGGGAACATATATAAGATGAGGCTGGCCCCTAGTAGTACTTTAGAAACATCAGTAATAAAACCTTTTATAAAATCACCCCTAACTTTTACCACTAGACAACTAGTGCTCCTCACACCCCCCTCTTACTATAACAAAATTTATTACTCGCTTACATACATAAAACAAAACAAAAACACAACAATGTCCGTCAGGTCAGACGTGACAATGCAGACTGCAATTCACCCCATACCTCCTGCCACTGCCCCTACTGCCCCTACTGCCCAGCTGACTACCACCTCCGCTGCCCAGACCCCAGCCAAGGCTGCCAAAGAGGAGCTGGACCTGCTCCGAGACTATGCCAAGCGGTTCAATGGCGAAGATATCGGAAATCCAACCAAGCAGTGGATTGCAGGGATCCAAGAGACAATCAACTTCATCTTTACCCGCACTCCTGCAGTAATGATTGTCACAGCACTCCAAAAGCTGCTTGACGGACAAGCTGCCAGACGCATGGGCACCCTAGACGTGAACACACCAGAAGAGTTCTTTGAGAAGCTCCTTGAATGCATCCCGCAAGCAGACTTTGTGGCCAAGGCACACAGCATCGCTGCTGGAGGCCCAGCCAAGGCCTTCAAGAACATCCCTGCAGTGGACAGGGTCAACTATGCGCGCAGGCTCTACAAGGCCATGGGTGGTGGCGACTATGCTGCAGTCACTATCTCACGCCTAGTACATGGCCTTGACACCCGCTCCTGGGCATGTACAGGAAGTGCGCCCAATGATGTCACTGCTGAGACCCTCCTGGACCGACTCAAGGCATTCGAGACAGTCCACAAGATAACCCTACTTTCATATGGCAACAATGACCCAAAAGCCTGAGCGGCTTGGGTATCAGTTACACTATTGGGACAATAAATATGTTTAACTCTACTCAGGCCGCCCTGTGCCATTTTACGAAAATACCCGGTTTCCGCGCACATAATAAGCCAGCAATGGCTGTAGCCGACAATGGCGCTGCTGTCAGCCTGGTCACCATGGCTGCTGCCAAGCGGTTGAAGCTGCGTATCCGCACCAACTCGAGGCCAGACCTGTTCCCCATCTGGTCAGACAAGGCATACCAGAGCATTGGGCGGGCCACCGTCTGCCTGCAGGTCGAGGGTGGCCCAAAGTTCTGGGACGATGCAGTCGTTGTCGACATGAAGGTGCCATGGGAGCTGCTGGTGTCAAACCATGCCCAAGAGGGCCTGGGCATCCGCCTCATGACCCCAGCAATGCGCCGACGCCTTAAGGGCACAGAACGCACCCCTGACCACCCAGACAAACTTCCCGATGGTCCCCGTGCTGTACGCGACTCGGATTATGACACTATGCCAGACCCCACAGTGGCACAAGACCCGCAGATGTTCCCACTAATGGACGGCCCGCCTGATGCGCCCCCGATCAAGGAACCAGTTGTCTCACGCCCAATGCGGGCACGACTAGGCCTACCAACTGGCTATTTTGTTGAAGCGCGCGATGCCGACTTCCACAAGTGGGATGCACTGTATCCAGCAGTGACGACGGAAAATGTTGCTAGCCGCACAACGGATCAGTGCACTACGGACGAGCTCCACAAATCCCTGCTAAAGACCCTTATGACTGCTGCTGGTGCCCTACGTGAGTACCCGAGTGGCTGCCCGCCGCCAGCAGCCTATGCGCCCATCCGACCCCCAATGCGCACAAACGCGTGCCCCCTGTACACCGTCCAACACACACTCAGCGAGCCTGCTCACAAGGCCCGAAACTCTTTCGTTGCCAACCGGCTCAAGTATGGAATAGACGGTCCATCGGTTGCATTCGCCCAGGTCCCTGTGTTCTCCAAAGTTAAGCCGAACTCGACGGACAGGCGTGTGCTGTTCGACGACTCAGCAAACAACTCGTTACATATGCTGAGCGTTGGAATGCAGCTGCCGACGCCAGTCGAGCGCATTATGTTCCTGCGTGATGCCAAGCTGATCTCGTCAGTTGACATGGCATCGTTCTTTACGCAGCTGCGCCTGGCAGAGGACGTCGCAGACTTCTGGACCTATGACGGGGGCAGCGCAGGCAAGGTACGCAACCTACGCATGGTGCAGGGAAACTCCGAATCCCCTGCCATTGCCCAGGCCTTCCTGACCCATGTTCTGTCCGGCGTGCCAGAGCTGCGGCCACGTCTGATGGTCTACATTGATAATGTTTACCTAAAGTCGACCACCGGCAATGAGACTGATCACATCCACGATATAGGGCTGTTTGCTCGGTGTCTGGCCCGTGCGAATGTCACGATTAACATGTCCAAATCACTGTGGTGCGCGACTACAGGCGTAGAGATCTTGGGGCGTCGGTGGTCCGCCGACCGGACATGGCAGGCCTTTGACCACCGAGTGGAAACAATGCGAGCACTGGAGATGCCGACGACGGTCGCAGGCATCCGGCGTCTGTGCGGCGGCATTAACGCAATTGCAGAGCATATGGAATGGATCCAGATCATCCTAGCTCCCTTCTACCAGATGGTGGGCAAGACGCGGCTGACGAAAGACGACATCAGATCACTACAGGAGCCCTGGCATGCGCTTAAGCAGGCACTGCTCGACGTTCGACACCTCTACATACCCCCGCCTGGAGCACCGCTGGTACTGCGCACTGATGCTGCGGGCGCCGGTGTGGGTGCCGTGCTACTGGCCCAGCGCTCTGACGACCCTGAGGACCTGGCGCCGGTATGCTACTTCTCACGGGCATTTGGAGGCATGCAAGGGAGGAAACACTCAACCTGGCGCGAGGCGTGCGCTGTGTACGAGGCTGTGAAGCACTTCTATGCGTACCTTGATGGGTGTGCAAACTTGAGGATCGAAACGGACTGCGGCACGGTGGTCTCGCTGTTCGCGCACAAGACCACCAATGACGCCGACCCCCTGGCGCAATTCAAGCTTGGCCTCAGCGAGCTTGGCATAAAGAAGCACATGATCGTCCACCGCCCTGGGGAACTGCAGCAGACCGCCGACTGGCTATCACGCGCAAAAGAGTTCCTGCGCCCGCAAAAGAAAAAGACACTGGGCAATGTAGATGATGATGAGGTAAACACCCTTGTCAACCCAGCGACCGAGACAGTTGGGGGCGAGTATGTCTACACAATTGGCGCCATGGATTTCGAGGGCGACCAATTCACACGCGAATCAAATGGCGAGAGGGTGGCCTATTGCATCGGGGCCTTTGCAGCAGTAACCCCAATCGTCTATGCCAATGGCGACGAGCCCGACGCACTTCCCAACGGCGGCACCATGAGGAACAACCCCATGACCGCCGCTGCCCCCATGCAAACTATAGCGGCCCGTACACGCTCAGCCAACCGAGCGCAGACCATCCAGCAGACCAAGCCCCAGCGCAAGGCAAGCAACCCCGTCCTCGGCCAGGCCACAATGCCGCAGACGGCCCATACAACGCCCCCTGTGAGCGGGGCTCGTAAGCGCGGCAGGCCACGGCGTGAGGGACAGACCATCACTGCGTCAACTTCACCCACACCCCCAGCAGACCTGCCTCGCAAGCGTGGCCGTCCCAGGCGTAAGCCAGTGGAGGCGCCAGCAGCAGCTACGGTGACTCCAGACGTACCACAGGCCAAATCCCCGGCAGCAGAGCCCCCAGTGGCGACGCGGCGTGGGCGCGGTAGACCCAGACGCAGTGCACAGACAACAGACATGGCACCCGAGCAGGAGCCGGCATTGCCGGTGGCGCTCAACACACCCGTCCGGCACAAGCGCGGCAGACTGAGGCATGCCGTACAGGGGGCAACAGTTACCCCTACCCCTGCGCCCGAGCCGACCCCTATGCCTGCACCCGACCCAGCTACTACCCTGCCCGTGGCGCCGACACCGGCATCCATGAGCCAGCAGTTCGCAAGAATCGCGTCTGCGCTAGAGGACTTACCGAATGTCGCGGACTTTCTGCACTGCCAGGATGACGATGCTGAGATCCAGTCCTGGATCAAGCTGTGCAAACAACGCGAGGCACTCAACGGTCCGACAACTCCCGAATACAATGTCGTCAGCAAGAAGGCCTTGCGTGACGGGCGATTGTACGCTCTGGCCCCCAGTGACACGCCCGGGCCAGTAGGCATGTGGGTGCCCATACTGACGCGTGAGGCGGCGCGAGACTTTGTACGCAAGGCACACCAGGCCCTGGCACACGCTGGGTACAAGCGGACCCTCGACTTCGTGCGCGAGCTGATTACATGTCCGGGCCTGGGCACAGTGGTAGAAAGTCTGACAAAGTGCTGTCACACCTGCCAGATGACAGCGATCCAGAAAAAGTCACACACACCCAAGATCATGTCGTACATTGCAAAGCCGCTCGAACATGTCTACATCGACTTGCTACACATTGGGGACAGAGGAGAAGCACCTCAGGATGCGTTAGTAGCAGTTGACAGTGCGAGCGGGTTCATGCAGATCTATGCAGTGGACGACACAACAACAGCAACACTCACCGATGTCCTTGAGAGCGAGTGGTTTGGCACCTACGGAAAGCCAAAATATCTCACGTCGGACAACGGCCCGCAGCTCGTGTCCCATGACTTTGAGGACTTCCTGAGCAGGGAGGGCGTGACGCACATCACAACCGCCCAGTACCATGCTCAGTCTGACTTGGCTGAGGCCGCAGTCAAGAAATTCAAGCAGTCATTGCGATGCTGTTTCACCGATCAGCCGGACGAGGAGGGCTGGACGCAGCACATCCCGCGCATTGTAGCTGCACACGCCTGTACGCGCTCGGAGGCCATCGCCAACACCCCGGCGGCAGTTTTCTTCGGCGAGCCTGCGGTGCGTGTAGCGACAGCATACGCCCAGTTCCCTGAGGGTGAGAGCCCCCCAGTGAGGAGGAGATCACCGAGATGATACGTGAGCAAGCAGCTGAGCACCGCAAAATGGTCCGCCAGCGTGCCAACGCCAGGGACAACAGAGGCATCGACCCCATCTGGTTTGAGCCGGGTGAGTGGGTGACCTGCCGTGCACTCCCCAAGGCCAGCTCAGTGGCAGATCAGTTTGCACGCCGCCTGGGTCCGTTCCGAGTCGTGTCGCGGCACAAGACCTCCTACCACCTGGCCTATGCTGACGGCAAGCCCTTCCATCGCATTGTACCAGGCGACGCGATCACGCGGTACCACCATGGAGCCTCAGAACGGATCGCGGAGATCGCCCGCAGATCAGAGCCATCAGGCTCAGAGTGGACGGACTCAGAGTGGGCGACCAGCGAGTACGGGGACGGCGGCACGGGCCTCGGCGGGGGCAGCCCAGGGCCGTCGGCACCGCGCCCAAGAGCATACGCTCAAATGCCCGAAGCTAGGGCCCAAATGCTGATATCCCTCCCGTCGGACCCGGGCTACTCATGGCCGGAGACGCCGGCGGTTGGTTCCCCGCCCGAGTCACATGTACAGTTCATGGGCCAGGCCCACCCCAGGATATTCGCGCCCTGGCACCCAACCACACTCGAAGAGGAAGAGGAGGATGCCCCTCAAGTCGCTTTGGAGCCCGCACACATTAGGGTGGGACCATTCACACCACCCCCACAGTCGCCGGGCTCGCCGGACAGCATGGACAACAGCGAAGCAAGATCCTTCCTGACAGAGATCCGCCACCAGCCAGCAGGCAGACTAGAGGTCCCAACAGCCCAAGTGGTCGCTGAGGACGTATCCGAAATGGAGGATGATGGCGACGGCGACAGTACCGGGCCCTACGAGGGACTGCTTGCAAGAGCCGCTGAAGAGCCATATGTGGATGAGCATGACACTGAGAGTGAAGAAGAGGAAGAAGAAGAATACGTGAACGACAGCCGAGACGATAGCGAAGATGTGGCTGGCGGGGCTCTCGTTTCCGACGAGGACGGCAGCACAGCCCCAGAAGGCGAGGACGCTCAAGTCATGGGACACACGCGGGCCTACGATCAGGTGATTGTGACACGGCCCGCGGGTGCACTGCTGACCAGGAAACCGGCTCTGCCGACAGCTGAGATCGTGCCCGGCCGGCCGGTCAAGAGAAGTCGAGCGCTCACGGAGGCAGGCTCGGAGGACGTGCAGCACCACCCGGATGGCCGGGAGGCACTGCCCATATATGACCAGTCACCCTCCCCCCCGAGCCGAGCCAGGCGGCTAAGGTCCGACGTATTCCACGAGCAGAATGAGACCGCCGCTGGCGACACTGGTCTTGACGTTTTTGTTGCGCAGACTGAAGATATGGAAGCAGATGTTGAGGTCGAGAACCGCGAAACAAGTTCCCACCTGCGCGCTGATCGATAGGACGCTAATTGGATAATGCAGGTGCAAATCAGGGAGGCATCACACTGATGCCCAAACATGCCCCCCATCCTGTAATGCACACGCATAAGCGTACACGCACGAAAACCACAACATCGACTTGCCAAGATACCGGTCTACTCGCAGAAGATCCAGTTCTCACCAACGGAGCGCACAATGGACAATGTGCATGACAAAGGCGACTGGGAACATATATAAGATGAGGCTGGCCCCTAGTAGTACTTTAGAAACATCAGTAATAAAACCTTTTATAAAATCACCCCTAACTTTTACCACTAGACAACTAGTGCTCCTCACACCCCCCTCTTACTATAACATTGCTATTCTTGATATAAGAGAGCTATTTTTATTTTATTTTCTCTTTAATTATTTTGCTATTGCACATTTGACTTGAAATCATTTGTGCCCTATTTTTCTGTTAGCTTGATTTTCCAGGTAGTTTTTCTTGCTTCTGTCATTTAATCTTATATTTTTCTGCCGCCGGTGTGCCAGCACCTACCCCACACTAATATCTATTTATCTGCCAGACAGCAAAATCAGGCAATAATGTCCTACATTGGCGACAAGACAGTTGACGAGAAAGTCCTTTCCATCAACCCTTTGGAAGGTGAGGAACTCCACCCCGAGCATGCTGAGGACTACCTGCGCGAGGGTGAGCGCTGGGCCACTGAGGAGGACATGTCCTTGCTTCGTCGCGTGGGCGACAAGATCCCCACGGCCGCGTACTTTGTCGTTCTCACCGAGTTCTGCGAGCGGTTCACCTACTATGGTATTTCGGGCCCTTTCCAAAATTACATTCAGAACCCCTACAAGACGGGTCCGCGCCCCGGTGCCATCGATGGTGGCCAGCACATGGCCACCGGTCTGGGTAACTTCTTCCAGTTTTGGTGCTATCTGACCCCCATTCTTGGTGCCCTTATTGCCGATCAGTGGCTGGGAAAGTTCAAGACTATTCTGGTGTTCTCGGGTATCTACATTATTGGTGATCTCGTTCTCACCCTTACTGCCATTCCTGCCTCTATCCGCCACGGCGGCGCGCTGCCCGGTCTGATTATCGCCATGATTACTATTGGTCTGGGAACTGGTGGTATCAAGGCTAACGTCTCGCCCATGGTTGCCGAGCAGTACGGCCGGTACCGCCCCTTCGTGCGCATTCTCAAGAGCGGCAAGGAGGTTGTTGTTGACCGCGAGCTCACTGTGCAGTCTATCTTTAACTGGTTCTACTGGTCCATCAACGTCGGAGGTCTGGCTGCCATCGCCACAACTGAGCTCGAGGCTAACGTTGACTTCTGGCCTGCGTACCTGCTGCCCACTCTCATGTTCATTATTTGCATTGCTGTGTTCTGGTGGGGTCGCGACAGATACGTGATCACCAAGCCCAACGGATCAATTATCATCAAGGCCTACCACACTATTACCACCGCCCTGCGCAACCACCGCAAGGCCAAGGCTGAGAATCAGCTTGCTCTGGACAACGAAGGCAAGTCTGTCACTTGGATGGACTACGCCAAGCCCTCGCTTAACTTTACCAACTCAGAGCTCGCCTGGGACGACCGCTTTGTTGATGAGCTTCGCATTGCCATTCGTTCATGCAAGATCTTCCTGTGCTACCCTGTGTTCTGGCTGTGCTACGGCCAGATGTCCAACAACATGGTTTCGCAGTCCGGCCAGATGAACACGGGTAATGTGCCCAACGATATTATGCAGAACATTGATCCGTTGTGCATTATTGTTCTGATTCCATTCTTCGACATGGTCTTCTACCCCGCTTTCCGCCGCTGCGGCCTGGAGCTGCGCCCAGTTACGCGTATCACAATTGGTTTCTTTTTTGCTGCTCTGTCCATGGCCTATGCCGCTATCATCCAGCACGTTATCTACACTACTGGCCCGTACTACGACCACCCTGGTGACAACGGCAATGGCTTCAACCACATCTCTGCTGGTATTCAGATTCCAGGCTACGTTCTTCTTGCACTTTCTGAGATTTTTGCCTCGGTTACTGGCCTCGAGTATGCTTACAAGCGCGCGCCCGAGTCCATGAAGTCAATTGTCATGTCAATCTTCCTTATCACTAACGCTGGTGGCTCGCTCCTGGCCTTCTGCTTCAACAGTATTTCGTCCAACCCCCATCTCGTCGAGAACTTTGCTATTGTCTCTGGTCTCATGGGTGGATTCACCATTCTCTTCTACGTGTGCTTCCGTCACTACGATCAGATGGAAGTCGAGGAGCTCAAGGGGAATACCACTTTTGAAAATAGGCTGGATCAATAAACTATTGGTTTTTTTATTTGCGGTCCTGTCCTATATATTGCGGTTGAATTAACACAACTCGCGCCACTATTAATATTGAGATCCAGAAATAAATATATTACTCTTTCCAAAAAATGCGTTTATATATAATATATTTTGGTAGAACAAAACAAAAAATACAAAGGAACAAATAAATAAAAAAATTGAAAAAAAAAGTACAATACCAATAGATTTGTTTTAAAAGTTGAAATAAAATTTTTTCAATGGGATCAGTATCATTATTTATTTTTATGATGAGCAACGCACAATTGAGCAGTTACAAAATAACATGGAATGGAGGGATGCGACGGTGGTGGCTCGTTTTAGGAAGTGGGGGATGAGGCTAAACAAAGAGCAAGTTTTGAATGGTAGCGAGCATTGAGAAAAACAGCTTTTTGCTTCTAAATCTGACCACCAATACTTTTACCAGCATAGACAATGGCAATATCCATGGAACCGCGCTGGATTTTAAATGTAAACAATACTTTTTGCTAACAATTTACAAAAAGGGGAGGAAGGAGGAAATACCAGCGAGATTAGCGCACAGATCAGAACATGACAGTGACAGTGAACAATAATACGATGTGTAAGGTGCACTTGATTTGTGTTACCTGACAAATTAATGGATATAAAGCAGTTTTACTTTGTGACAACTCCATTATTGACAAGTGCCTTGTTGAGGAAAAGTTAGCATCAGATCAATTTATTTTTAAATCGTATATTGGAGGGTATTCTGAAAAATTTAGCTTCTGGGGGCCAGATACAAAAAAGCTTGAGTTTAGCAAAATTTTATAAAAAAACATTTGTGCATTCAGTAAATAAATAGTATGCGTATATTATCCCTTGTAGGAAATAATTTAATCCAAAATAATTTTATAAACTGTATTCAGACATCCTCAATCATTATGTGTAACTCTGCTTTTGTCATTGACCCCATTATCATGTTATGGGTTACCAGATCAATATTAATTCAAAGGCAAAGGCATCCTGTTTTTTCTGTTGTATTTGACAGATACCGCATATTTTTGCAAAAACAAAATTATAAAGTAAAACGCTCACCAAAATAATAAATAAAAGCGTATTTACTTGCCAACAGCAATAACAATAACAACAACATTCTCGAGTAAGGTTGCCTTGTTGATATTTTTATTTTGTACTGATGTGTCGATTTGTGCTTAGCCCTGGTTACTGCCCTTCTGCCCTTATGTTTTTTGTGTGGATCTCTTCGCGGCCCCTTTTATCGTGGATAATCAAGTTTACTTTTATTTCTCGCACGTTGTCAAGCCAATATCTACGTGTTAAAAGTAACCCAACCCACAGCACTCATTGAATATTGAATTGTGATTTAATTTCCAAAGTTTTAATATTGAGATAGCACCCAACCCGCACTTTGCTACTATTCCCGCATATAATTATGCTGGTGGTTCCAAAAAAGTATTCGTTACAATAGTGTGATTGTTTGCCATCAAGCACGCAAGACAGAAAACCCTTATCCTGGCCATGACATTTTTATTTCAATTCCAACTTAGCGTAAACAAACCGCCACAAACCCATTTACATTATACATGTGGTAAAGCGGCAAGATATCAAGCACCGGGATCAGCGGCACATTGGCATTGACATTATCATTGCCATGAGCTGTGATTGTTATCATTTAAAATTTTGCATATCGGAATGAAATAGTACATATGCTAGCATGCGGTTTTCTGTTATTTTCAATTAAACGCATATGAACGCACCAAAAAAATAGAAGACACAATATGGCGGATTTTTATGACGCAAAAAGGCTTTTTATTTAGTTTATGGCTGGAACATATTATGTTTTTTATTACTCCTCATCCAGACACTGGCTTCTTGTCAGCATCATCCCCCCTCTTGCTTAACCCCCTTGTTCCCCCCTCCCCTTATGAACACTTTTTTCTGGCTTTAATACAAACGGTAAAAATAAACCAAGCTGAACTAAGCCAGGCCAAGTCATGCCGTGTTGTGCCGTGCTGTGTAGTATCACACAACTTTCATGCCATGCTATTTCCAAGCCATACTGTTTCCAAGCCATGCGGTTTCCAGGCCATGTGTTTTTTTTCGGGCCGGGCTGTTTTATGACCACGAACACCAGGCTTTTTTTCGCTAACACAAATCCCCGCTGACCATATTTTTCTGGGTTGGTCCTCCCCCCCCCCTCCCTCACCCCCCTTCCTCTATCAAAATGGCACTATGCGCACTATTTTAGCTCATTTTTTTGTTTTGAATATTGTTCATATCCCTTGGGTTATCACTGCTTTTTTATTTACTTTATCCAAGCCTTTTTTTGTCTTTTTTTTTTACACACCGCAGAGAAAAAATTTTGTTTTGTATCGGTTTATTGGCGGGGGTGGAAAAAAACCAAAAAACCAGAACAACTCAAGCCGGGACAAATGTCATTGAGCCATTGGAAATGGCTCGCACACATACCCAAAAAAAAGAAGAAAAAGATTTTCCAGCTGTTTTGCCTGCCTATCTCTTGTTTTTTGTTACTCAGACCAGATCCGGGCTAATATAAATACTCTGTCCTTTCTGTCTCTTTTTTCCCCCTCCCACCCTCTTTTTTCTTCTGTTCTTTAAGTCTGCTTTCATTCACTATCTATTTCTTTCTTTAGCCTTTGCACCACCATAACTTGCACATAAAACAAAACACACACACACATACTTGATCATCCATCCACACACACACACAACGCACACAATACAATTAATCATTCACCCACACAACACATAGCACACATTTTTTTATCGTAACCATGAACTCAGTTGCTTCTGACCGCTTTACCTCTTCCTCGCCCTCTCACAACAACAACAACGCCACCACCATCAACCACAACATCCCCCTGTCCACACCCTCCCGAAAGGCATCCTCCGACCAAAGCAGCGGAATGTCCCCGGACGCCTGCAACCGGACACCTCCGTCCAACAGATCAACGAACAACCGCGGGTCCTGCTCTCCTATCGGGACTCTGGCGAGGAGTATGAACACCAGTCTTCTTCTCAACCGCGTGGACTCAAAGGAGCAGCAGTGCAAGCAGCCGCCTCCATCGTTTGATCCGCAGGCGTTTCAGTCGCCGTGCCGCGTCCAGGTTCTGACAAGACCCTTTGGGATGACGGGCCTTCCGAATACCATCAAGGTTGTAAAGAAGCATGCTCCGCTTACGGGGAGCGGGGTTGAGCCTATAGCCCTTGGTGCGCTGGAGTCACAGACGATGTCGGCGAGAAAGCGTGAGAGGCAGGCGGGTGAGGAGGACAGCCTGGTTGGCTCCTCGATGCTTGGTGGGCTGGAGTCGCCGCTGATGAAGAGGAAGCGCGTGAGTGAGGAGCTGCCTGGTTCATCGGTGCTCGGCGGGTTTGGGTCGCCGCTGATGGCTAGGAAGCGCAGAAGAGAGGAGTCACCTGGTGCTTCGGCCACTGGTGACTTTGGCTCGCCATCGCTGTTGGCATTCTGGGGCCGCGGTGCTGGCGCTGGCGCTGGTGCTGCGGGGAAGCCTCGTGGGTCTGCATTTGCTGGAACGCCCATGAGCATGTCGATGCTTCGCAATGAAGCAGAAGATGTAAGTTGGTTTTTTTCTTGTTTGGTTTCTGGTTTCTTTCTGTGCCCATGTGGCATTGGTTTTTTATTTGCCATGTCAATATTATATGCAGATGAGCCGCATGCAGTTTGCTTTTGCTTGTCTTTTTGGACTTGATTAGTATGCTTGTAGCCAACCTTTTGTATGTGTGTTTATGTGGCTCACTTTAAACACAACAAAAGGATGGGTATCCAGCCAGCCAGCCAGCCCATTTTTCCTTTCCCATCCCTTCAGCGGCCTTTGTTCCTAAGCTGAATTCACACACAAAGGCAAAATATATTTAATGAGAGGCATTCGGATGAGCAATATGCAATATCAGTTTTTTTCTTTCTTTTTTATATGATGGCTTGAGCCGGAACAATTTTTTTTCTGTAAAGCAAGTTGGCTTAATTTCTATGGATTTCTGGTCATCATGCCTACTCTTTCTGGGTGTTTTTTTGACCAGAGGGCCAGCTGGGTGACTTTCTTTTTTGTCCGCTCCGGCTTATTTCCAGATAAACAAAAAAAGTGCGCCTTTTTTTTGCCTTTGTGTTTGCTTTGTAAATTCGCTCACACATTTCCCTCCTCCCCCCTGTTATATTTTCTTCACTGGGTGTGGCTCTGCATATGGCGCAGGATATAGTGTTGCTCTGATTTTTTTGTACATTTCTTCTTGGCATGGCACAGATTTTCCACATGCACTTGGTTTTGGGCATTGGTCCTGGCCAAATGGGGGAGGGATATGCTTGGAAATCCCGGCTGTACATCTGTTTATTTATTTGTTGTCAATTATTTCCGCCCGCACTGTTGTTTAATTATCGCGCGTGCTATTGCTAATCACCATCATTATCATCATCACCGGTTTTGTGTGTGGTAGGAAAATCCGTTTGGTGAGAACTACATTTCTCCAGGGGCCATGCCGCGCACAGCGCCAGCACAGATATCGCATCAGTTTTTGATGGGCGACGAGTCGGCATTGGAGTGCACACCCCTGATGACGCAGAGCCAGCGCATCAAGCGTCCTCGCACGGACACGGCATTGCCGCGGTTCTCTGCGATCCAGGAGGAGGACGACGACTTTATCTTCAACAATGTTCCAGAGGCTCTGCCCCTGGCGGTGCCCTCGCGGGACCGGTCAGTGTCGAACAGCCCCTCTGAGCGTGTGCAGGCGGCGTATCATCAGCTGCCGTGCATGCCAGTGGATTCAGACACAATCATGCGGATTGAGGCCAACACCATGGTGGAACTCCTGTCGGGCAAGTACGATGGGCTGTATGATGAAAAGATCATTGTTGATTGCCGGTTCCCCTATGAGTACCACGGCGGTCATATCGACGGGGCCACCAATGCGCCTACGCAGGCGGCGCTGGAGCAGTTGCTTTTGAACCGGCCGGCGTCGGATAAGCGTGTGGTGGTTGTTTTGCACTGTGAATTTTCAATTCAGCGGGCGCCAACGATGGCGCGGCATCTGAGGAGTCGGGACCGCGAGGCCAATGCGCATCGGTATCCGCTGCTGAATTACCCGGAGATTTACGTGTTGCAGGGGGGGTACTGTAATTTCTTCAAGTCTCGTGAGGTTATGTGCGAGCCTCGTGGGTATGTGGAGATGAAGCATGGAGCGTTTGTTGAGGATTGCTCAAAGCTGATGCATCAGTTTAGCAAGCAGTTTAAGCGCGCCAAGTCGATGAATGATGTTGGATTAGGATCAAGGGCCACCACAATGGGGGGCGGTAGTGGAAGGGATGTGAAGGCAGCATTTATGTCACCTACACCAATGGCTAGAAAATCATCTACGATGACTGTGCCGATGCATGAAATGGATACGGTGCCGGGGCCGATTTTGACAAGGGGGAGTTTGGGATTCTTGGCAACGTTGGATTCTAACAAGGAGTTGCTCAAGAATAGGAAGACTATGGTGGAGAGGGAGAGACGGTTAGTTCGGACGCAGAGTGCCAGACCGAGCATGAAATTCATGGACTTTATGCAAAAGTTTTAAAAATAATGGGCTGTGTGTAAAAAAACCTCCCATTCAGAGTCCATGTGTTTGTAATAATTAATTAATTAATATTTTCTATATTTCTCTTTCTCCCTCTCTCTCCCTCTCTTTCTAGCTATTATAATTTTAATTTTAATTTTAATGTAAACAAAAAATATATTATTGTTGTTTTTGATTGAATTATAGCTGGTAAAAAAATTAATAGCATGTGATTTTTCGATTTAATTGATACGCTGTCGTGGTGCGCGATGTAATGATAATGGGTATGAGCTTTTGGTGATTGCAATCAAGATGATCAGGAAGGGAGAGCGTTTACAAAAGCAAACGCGCATAGCATACAAGCAGATTAAAGAAGAAAAAAGAAGCTAGTAACGGGTTTCCGTTCTTTTTTGGTTTTGATTTTTGTTTACGTTTTAAAAGTCCTTTTTAAGTTAAATTCTATTTATTTATTTTGAAAAATGTGGAACAACAACAGCAACAACAACAATAATAATAATGCGGACTACGATTCGTTCGACGATTTCAGCAATTCACCACCTCCTCAGACACCGCAAAGGACATACGAAGCAATCCACCAAATGGAGCAAACGTCGCTCAGCAGCGCGCGCCAACATCTCACCGGCAACCTAGCATCCGATCCCCACTCTCATCTTCAGCCGCACCTAACAATGCGGCACATCAACCAGGAGCTCCTCCACCTACAGTTCCCCGGACCACTGCGGCTGGCAGAGGCCACCGAGTACCTTGAGGACAACCAACGAGTAGTCGACTGCTTACTTGCGCTACTGGAGCAGAGACGGAAGGACATTGGTGTGCGCGATATGATGGATGAGGAAATGCGCAGGGGGATGGGCGAGGAGGAGCAGCTGCGCGTAGTGGTTGCGCGGCTGAAACGCGAATTGGAAGCAAAGGAGAGAGAAGCGTTTGGCGCTGGGAGAATGGCTGTGGAGGCTGGGAGGGCGGCGGAGGAGGCGGAAGTGCGCAGGAAGAAATGCGCTGCGGAGTTGAAAACTGTTAGAGCAGGGGCGGCGTCGGGGAGAGCGCAGTTTTTGCACGAGGCGCGGAAACGCGAAATGGAATGCGCCAAGCTGAAGGACCGCGTGCAGCGGATGATCGCAGATAAAATGCGCTCGGCCAAGGCCAGCGTGGAGATTATTAATCCCACGGGCGCTGTGGACACTGTTGGTGCTGGCGCTGCGGGTGGCAGGGACCAGGCGATGTTTCGCCAGGTGGTGGCGGACTATGAGGCGCGGGAGGCTGGGCTTGTGGCCTGCACTGAGGCACTGCAGGGCATGCTGGCTGTGGTGGTTAAGGGGCTGGCGCCGCTGATGCGCGATTGTGGGTTGGGCGAGGGTGCGGCGGCGCTGGTGGCTGAGTTCGACCGCGAAGTACCGCCTGCGGGCGTCGACGCTGTGGTGGAGGCCGTGGAGGCCGTGCGCCGCCATGTTGCCGAGCTGCGGCACACGCCGCCGGCGCCAACGCCTATTGTCATTGCCGCCGTGCCACCTGTGCCACCAAAGGAACCAAAGGAACCATTGGCGCAAATGGCACCAATGGCGGGCGTGGATTTGGCCGCGCTTCGTAGCCGCGACGAAACGATCCTGCGGCTGCAGCGCAATATCAGCGAGCTAGTGGGCCAGGCCAACTACCAAAAAGCCGTCCTGGAGGAGCAGCGGCAATGCATGGAGCGGCTGACAGCAGAGCGTATCGAGAACAATGCCCAGGCGGCGGCAGTGCGTATGCTGGACGAATCGTTTTCGGGGCTTTCGGCTGCCAACGAGTATTCAGTGCTGGACCGTCAGGCGATGTTGCGGGAGAAGGCGCAGCTCGAGGCGGAGCGGAGGAACTTTGCTAATGCTGCGGTGGAGCTTGGCGTGGATCGGGAGAGGGTACGGAGGTGGGCGGAGGAGGTTGAGAGGCGGGAGCGGGCGCTGGGGACCGGGCAGGGGCAGGGGACTGAAAGGGTTTTGGCCAAGTTGCCGGAGACGCCGACGTGGCTGAGGGGCGCGGACATGACTCTGTCGACGCCGGAGATTCTGGGCCAAATGGGCCAGCTGCGCGGGGCGGAGCCTCTTGGGACACCGACGCAGTCGATTCAAATGCAGCAGCGCGGCCTGGTTGGGCAGCGCATGCTCGAGGACGACTCGTTCGACATGGACGACCAGCGGCAGCAGCAGCCTGGGAACGAGGCGGTGGACGCCGACATGGCGTCTTCTGACGAAGCAGACACTGGCCAGCAGCAGCAGCAGCAGCAGCAGCAGCAGCAAGCATCCAGCTCCGCCTCTGCGCCAGCATCGCGCCCCGACTCAAGCGCAGGCGCAGGCAACAGCACTGCAGCGCCTTCGACTCCGTCTGCCCATCAGAAACAGCTGCCGTCGCGGACTCCCGTAGAGGTGCGGTCGGGGCGGCAGCCGCGGGTGTGTACGCGACCGGGGTGTGCCGCACATGCGCCGCATACGCACGAGGATGGGCGGCTGAGGCCGGTGATGGAGCTGAAACCGCCGGTGCCGCGCTTTTTCCGCAGGAAGGCCGAGGAGTCGCCCACCGGCGCAGCTACCGGTTCCGGAACCGGAACCGGTGCTGGTGCTGGTGCGGGCAGTGCGAGGAGGGAGGCGGCGAGAATGAATATAATGCCGTATCGCACGCCGACGGCTGGCGGCAGGCCTGGGACGATCAATGCTGCGGGTGCTGCTGCTGGCTCGAATGTCACGGGTGTCACGGGTGCGGCAGCTGGTGCTGCTTTGAGAAGGTCGCACCAACAGACGGCTTTGTCGAGGAGCAACTCTGCTGCTGATGCGAAGGATATTTTAAATAGTCATGTGGAGGAAAAGGCTGCTTGTTTTTTCTGTGCCTGTTGGCCGTTAATTTCTCTCATTTTTGCACACGAAAGGGAGGAGGGAGAGGGTCTTGGCAACACCAAAAAAAGAAGAGTACCACGCATAACCTTCTTTCTCCACCCCACTCCACTCCACTTCACTACACTTGTTTTTGTTCTTGCTTTTGTTCTTTTTCTTTTTCTTTCATTTCTCAATACTTTCATTTCTAAATACTTTATTTCAATTTATCTTCAGTTTCACTCAATCTGCAATGTTCAAGGTCGCCAATCCGTTCGATGAGCTAGTCAGTACGTTTGCCGGGGGCTATTTCCCTTCTACCAATACTCCACCCCCTCCAAGTGAATAAAACAACCTATTGAATTAGAATTGAATTTAATTCACACACATATATATACTTGCTAATTTGTCTTTTTATCTTTTTACCTTTTTATCTTGATGTTGGAGTATAGAGCGCACAACCAGCGAAATGCTGACTGCCGAGAACTGGGAGCTAATTATGGAAGTTTGTGACCGCGTAGGCACAGACAACGAAAAGTAAGACTTGCCATTTTGCGTTGCTAACTTTCCCCTTCACACAAAAAAAGCAGTATAGAAACCTACTAATACTTAATATCATTTTCTTTAAAACCCCATAGGGCTCATCAGTGCTTCGAGGTTGTCAGTGAGCGACTACTGCACCGCAACGCCAACGTCGTTCTCTACACGCTCACCCTTGTGCAGTCACTTTTAGAGAACTGTGGACAAAACACCAAGCAAGAGGTCTCCTCCCGAGTTTTCACCACAACCCTCATCCGTATCCTCAACGACAAAACCGTCCACGAAAAAGTCAAAACGCGTATTCTCGGCTACATCCAACAATGGGCTTTTGATTTCCGCCAAGATCCGACTCTCAGCCTGATGGAGGAAACCTATACTAAATTGAGGGCTCAGAGGTTCCCGTTCCCGTCGCCACAGATTCCAGATAAGATTGCAAAGGAGAGCAGTGAGGTGGATAAGATGAAGGAGGAGGAGGATTTGCAGCTGGCTTTGGCTTTGTCCTTGTCCTCTGTCGCTGATAATGCCGGTGGTTCGAGGGCTAACTATCAGTCGCCGGCGGATATTAGATCGGAAATTACTCGCAAGCAGACTATTGCATCGGCCCACCAGCAGGGGCAAGGGCAGCAGTTGGCAGCTCCGGCATCAACCGTCGGCGGCGTAGCTCGGAGAACCACTCGGGCAGGAGGCGCCCCTCACCTGCAACAACCCGCCGCAGCCGCTGCCACAGCTGCTGCTGCCGAAGAACCACTGGCAACAAAGCGCCGCGTCCAAGTCCGTGCCCTCTTCGATTTCACACCAACCGAGCCCGGTGAGCTAGGCTTCTTCAAGGGCGACGTAATCACCGTTCTCGACCAAAAATACCGCGATTGGTGGAAAGGCGAGCTCCGCACCAAAAGCGGCATCTTCCCAGCCAACTTCGTCCAACCCCTCCTTGACCCACGTGCCAATATCTCCAAAGACCTCGAATTCGAAGCTCAGGTATTTTCCGAGGCGCATAATATTGAGGCTCTGTTGAGACTGTTGGGGAGCGTGGATCCTGTGAAGGATAATGTGTCGGAGAATGAGGAGGTGCAGAGGCTTTATGGGGAGACGGTGGCGTTGAGACCGAGGATTGTGAGGTTGATTGAGAGGTATACGAAGAAGAGGGAGGAGCTAGTTTTGTTGGATGCTCAGTTTTCGAAGAGTATACGGTTGTACGATGATATTTTGAGAAGGAGTGTTGGTGCTGCTGCTGGTGGACAGCAACAGGGGGTGTATGCGCAGCAGGGCCAGGTTCAGGGTCAGGTCCAAGGTCAGCAGCAACACCAGGCTCAGCCCCAGCAGCAGATGTATGCTGGGTACTCGGCTGCCAACATGCAGTATTCACAGTCCAACATTATTGTATCTCAACCCCAACAGCAACAGCAGCAGCAGCCGTATATTATGTCGCAGGCTCCTGTTGGTGCTTCACAGCCGCAGCGCGTGTTCTACCAGCCGCAGCTCCAGCCTCTGCAACAACAACAGCAGCAGCAGCCTCTGCAGCAGCAGCAGTCTCCAGGTCAACAAATACAGGTTCAGCCTCAACCTCAGCTCCAGCCTCAGC
>NW_026251587.1:0-21244 GCF_025024165.1 Kickxella alabastrina
ACCTTAGAGGAGTTTGTGGTGCAATTCAAGTACCTCGCGGAAATTCTGGAATTCAAACTCTCAGACAGGCATGTGACCATGACCTTCCTCATGAAGCTACCACCAATGCTCAACCAGCAGATTCTGAGCGAATCGACAAGCTCGACAGTATACGAGATTGATGCACTGACTTCCCGTGCCAGAGCCTTCCTGCGCATTCATGGCCGTCATGATAATACAGCTATGAATGTGGATGCAATAATGGTGAATGCAGTGCAGACAGAAAGGAGACGCAGTGGCCTGCCGCCATTTGCAAGTGTCTCCAAGCAGTCGGGCTGTACCAAGGAGATGTTTGAGAAGTGGGCTGCCAACAACGTGTGCCTTGGGTGTGGCAGTGATGAACACAAGTGGCATCGCTGCCCTAAGAATACACACCCAAAAGCAAGAAGGGCATGAGTGGATGTGAGTCCTCTGCCCTTATCATCTCTGAAATTGCCGTTTGCCCCCCAAATAAAACCGCTATTAACAGACAAACCTCACCTGAGCCCCAACTGATTTTAAATGCAACTATAGACACCAAAGCCATCCGTGTGCTCATCGACAATGGATCACAAATTACCATCATCAACGAACAGACCCGCGACCGACTTAAACTGAAATCCGAACGACTACAACACAGCCAACCAATACAACTGGCCAATGGCGCACACTACAAGGACTGCACCGAGTCGTGCACAGTAACGCTGCGCCTCCTGAGCAACCTAACAATTACAGTACATTGCCTTGTTCTCCCAGTTTCCGAAGATATAATATTAGGAAATAATTGGCTAAAAAAACACAAGGCCACGATCCACAGCCACCTTGACAAGGTGACATTTGACTATGGCGGGAAAAGCTGGTCCATCCGGGGTAATGCAGAGCCTCGGACCGACGAGGACCAGCTGAAGCCTATGTCAATCAGTGCACTGAAAACTGCACGTGCAAACGACCAAATTGAGGAATGGGGATGGCTACGAATTACATTCCCTGACAACGATACCAATCCAGCAATCCATGTGGCAGCAACCACGACGACACAAGACAGGGCGCTACAGGAGCTACATGCCAGATACACCCAAGTCCTTGATCAGCCGCCCTCCAAACGACCACCACCAGGCGGCCCTGAGATGGAAATCCATGTACATGAGGGCACAGCACCTGTGACCAAGGCACCATACCGCCTGTCACATGCAGAGATGGATGAACTAGACCGACAAGTGACTGACTTACTTGCAAAGGGGTATATCCGCCCGTCATCTTCCCCATGGGGTGCACCAGTCCTCTTTGTCAAGAAAAAGGATGGATCAATGCGCCTGTGTGTTGACTACCGTGGCCTGAACGCAGTGACGATAAAAGATGCATTCCCAATGCCGCGTATAGACGATTTGCTTGACGACACCCGTGGCGCAAAAGTTTTCTCGAAAATCGATTTGGTACAGGCTTACCACCAGGTGCGAATTTGCAATGCAGACATCGCCAAAACTGCCTTCCGCACAAAACAAGGGTCATTTGAATTCACAGTTGTACCTTTCGGGCTGACAAATGCCCCTGCCGTCTTCCAACGTGTCATGAACCATGCGCTGCGCAACCTACTTGGCAAAACGTGCATCGTGTACCTAGACGACATCTTAGTCTTTTCAAAGAATGACGCCGACCATGCAAAAGATCTCGAGGATGTACTCGCCTGCCTCAAGGAGCACAACCTGCACACAAAACCCGAAAAATGTGCATTCTTCAAAGACACAGTCGACTTCCTTGGGTTTGTCATTTCAGGCAAGGGTATTGCGACTGACCCACGCAAAGTAGATGCCGTTAAAGAGTGGCGCACGCCAGAGACAATTACAGACATCCGCGCATTCCTTGGATTAAGCGGCTACTACCGCCGGTTTATTAAAAACTATGCTAGAATAGCACTACCGCTGACCGATTTGCTATGCAATACCGACTTTTCGTGGAACGACCAGGCTGACAGGGCTTTCACCGAGCTGAAGCAGCAACTATCCACAGCACCAATACTCCATCAGTATGATCCAACTTGCGAAACGAGAGTCGAGACAGATGCATCCGGCTCTGCAATTGGCGGTGTCCTACACCAACGACATGACAAGGTGTGGTGCCCAGTGGCATTCTATTCGGCAAAGCTGGGACCAGCACAGCGCAACTATGCAGTCCACGAGCAAGAACTTCTTGCAATCATTCGTGCACTGGTCCTCTGGCGGCATTACCTACATGGCATCAAGTTTGAAGTGATTACAGACCACAAATCAATCGAGTTCCTTAAGACGCAAAACAACATATCCCCGCGCCAGGCTCGCTGGCTGGATATCTGGCAGGAATTCGACATGAAAATCATTTACCGCAAGGGCGCTCAAAATGCAGTTGCTGACGGCTTGTCACGCTCACTCGAATCGCAACCCGACAACATAGTATACGCAGCGTCACATTCAGGCAAGGTGCCACACATGGCACTGACGCCACCGACAGGACTGACTGCACCAGCTATACCACTAAATGATGCCCCGCTGAACAACACGAGTAAAAACGATGACGCCGCACACACATCCGTACCTATACCTATGCCCATACCCATGCCCAATATCAAGACAACCACTCCAGCTGCACAGACAACGAATTTTCCGCCAACGCCAGCCGTGGTCGACAGAACATATTTGACTGCCGATGAGCGCAGAGAACTAAACCGTGCTGAATATGTGCGCAAGTCGCTGCACTACAAGAACTACCAACGCGGATGTCGCGCTGAAGCCGAAACAGAAGCCAAACGAACACAAGAGACAGTGGCTGCAGAAACGACGAGTGCAACCATGGAGACTGACCAGCCAAAGGACAATACGCACAACGACGACCTGATAGACCAATTTGAAAAATGGAAACTGTGCGCACTGTTTGTGCCACGCACAACTGCCAACAGCATGGAGGTTCAGCTGCTACACGACGATGCGACGATGCCTTGCAAGGCATATCCAGATGACGCTGGATTTGATGTATACTGTATAACCAAGTTTGTGCTCGAGCCCAAGGCCCAACACCTTGTCCCATTAGGCATCGCCGCCAAGGCGCCAATAGGCACATACCTGCGCATTGCCCCACACAGTAGCCTGGCTGCCAAGGGTGTTGTGGTGCTCGGAGGAATAGTCGACGGGGGCTACCGCGGTGAGATTTCAGTACTCCTGTTCAACACAGGCAATATAGAGATTCCGTTCGCTGCACATGACCGCATAGCACAGTTGATTCCAACCAAGATCGCACACTCACACATCACTGAGGTCAAGTCCTTTGAGGAGACAGCCGGTGGAGCCAACGGGTTCGGCTCTTCAGGAAAAGGGGGGAGGATAGCAGTCCGCATGGCTGCTGTCAAAGCGCTAACGCTGAAGACGAGCGCGAACCCTGAGAACTCCTACAAGGGCGACAGCAAGTTGGAGAAAATTATGGAGAGGATTAGTAGTGGCGAAGAACCAACATCCAGAGCCGAGCGCGACATTACAAACAAATTCCATGCACAGGGTGGTGTCCTGTTCAAGAAAGGACGCCGCTGCGTCGGAACAAAGCAAGACAGATCACTACTGCTGGCCGAGTTCCATGATGCTGCAATACACCCGGGTATAAAAGCAACATACGACAAGCTGAGTGAACTATTCTATTGGCCAGGCATGTATGTGGATTGCGAGAATTATGTCACAACGTGTGACCTGTGCCAAAGAGTCAAAGGCAGCAACAGGCCAAGCGATGGACCGCTACAGCCGCTACAGATCCCGCGACGCAACTGGTCAAGTGTGAGCATGGACTTCATTGTCAGCCTACCTAAGACAAAGGACGGATATGATGCAATCATGGTCGTCGTTGACCGCCTGTCCAAGATGGCACACTTTGTACCAACACACAATGCCGCAACCGCCCAGACAACCGCCGACCTGTATTTCAAGACCATCTACCGCCAACATGGCCTGCCCGAGTCCATAATATCAGACCGTGATCCGAAATTCCACTCTGCATTCTGGATGGCACTGTGGAAGCAAACTGGAACGCAACTCAACATGTCCACTGCCGGCCATGCACAAACTGATGGACAGACTGAGCGTGTGAACCAGATACTGGAGTCAATGCTGCGTGCGACGTGCAACAATTACCAAAACGACTGGAACCAACACATAGTGCATGCAGAGTTCGCCTATAATAGTCGCAGCAACAGCTCGACACAGCACAGCCCATTCTATGCAAATTATAGCTTCCAACCATTGAACGCCGCCACCATCGCCTTCAACATGGAAACTGCTGAGCCCAATACCGACGCCGACGATACAATCCTGAAGATTAAACAGATTAGCGAAATAGTCAAGGAAAACATCGAATTCGCACAGCTACGCATGATCAGAAACCACGACAAGAAGATAACCTCACCCGACATTGTGCCAGGCGATGAAGTAATGATCTCGACGAACTTTACAACGCCACCTTACCTGCGTAACCGGTCCAGCAACTCACTGCAACATAAATGGGCTGGGCCCTACAAGGTCGAAGAACAGATCGGCCGAAATGCATTCCGCCTCAAACTCCCACTCGACATGCGCATTCACCCGGTCATTTCGTGGTCACACCTAAAAAAATACCATGCTGCCGACGATCACCGTGCCGCACTCCGCTCTGAACCACCACCTGTAGAAGTTGCAGGACACCTCGAGTATCAGGTCGAAAAGATTGTTGACGACCGTGTGTGGAGGCGAAAACGCCAATACCTGGTGCAGTGGGAAGGATATGGAATAGAAGGACGAACATGGGAGGACAAGAGTAGCGTGGATGAGACAGAAGCATATGAACGATATTTAACCGCGCGCGCTATCGCCAAGACCGACGGAGTCTGATCTTAAGTAGGGGCGAATGTGACATCAGAAATGGGGGCCGAGTCACGTGACAGCGCAGACGCGTAAAATATGTTTATGATATTTTACGCGTACGGCGAATTCTGAATAGTGAGCTCTTTAGCTCTTTCCGTAGTCTCATTTCTATTAATATATATTCTAGCTAGTCCAAATCGCATTACAGGGGCCCACAGAACATTTGTTCAATAGGTATCCGGCTGGTGACACGCCTAAGACCTGAAATCAGAGGCAGCGGAATAGGAGAAGGGCAGGGTTTACCCATATACCTTCTCCAGATTGCCAGCGTCTGGATGGGCTCCTCATAAAATCACAACATGGGCATGGCTAGAAAGAGTAGCGCATGTACCAAACCCAAAGACATGACAACCAGTTGCAAATATCTCCGAGCGTCCAACGACATTTTGCACTCGAAGCTCTATGAGCTCCAAACAGCTATCATTTGCATGGTGATGATTTTTAAATGGCACTACTTTTAACTGTGCTAATTTTTGTCTTTTCCGTTCATCATGGCAGAAAATAAAACCACTGTACATACCACACCCAAAATTTCCATTGAAAAGTACAATTACAAAAATTAGACTGAAAAAGCCAAGAGAATGAATTTTGTAAATATCGCTCGAAAAAATCAGATAATATTAGAATAATAAATTGCATAATTTTAGTTTGCATGCACTTTTGCAGCCGCTGATTTAGTCTGTGTTTTGGCTGATCATGTGCAACAGCCATCAAACAGAAACACATGTACAACTATTGGGCACTTGTCCAGCTTAATCTGCGTTGTGCTTAATTTGCTGTTTAGTTGATAAGAGAGCGTTGGTAAAAATAAATATAAAATAAATGACAGCAAGCATACAAACAATGTGGCTGTATTGACATTCGCTTGGGATTGCGATTGGTATTGGAGACCATTGCAGCAAAAAGCTATCGCAGCAAAAAAATGCTTCAGCTTTTTGTTAAGAAAAACAGGAGATATTGGAGAGTGTACAGCTAATGATACATTCAATTAGGAGTTATTCGTTAGGATCGAGATAGGCATATTCACTGTGTAGATAATCTATGGCCCCATTTATACAGCCTGCTCTGCAAAACCACATCTAATGCAGCTCAAAAATAGCAATGTTAATGTAATGCTGCGCAGCCTGAAGACATGGAAGTAGATGTCGAGGTTGAGGATCGTGAAACAAGGTTCCATCTGCATGCCGGTTGATAGAGTACTAATTGGATCATGCAGGTGTAAATTAGGGAGGCATAATAATGATGTCTAGACATGCTCCCCATTTTGCAATGCACACGCGTGAGTGCACATACACGAAAACCACAACACTGACTTGCCAAAATACCGGTCTTCTTGCAGAAAAATTAGTTTTTTTCAACGGAGTGCACAATTGGCAATGTGCACAACAAGGGCGACAAGGCACATATACAGGACAAGGCGGGCGCTAGCAACATTTTATAAAAGTTAGTAATAAAACTCTTTGTAAAATCACCCCTACTTTTCTAACACTAGACAACTAGTGCTTTTCACACCCCCTCTTACATAGCATTATTACAAAAGAAATCAAAAGTATAATTAAGGTCGGGTTTGGCACACGCATATGTGTGTGTGTATGCCATCCTCGACCCTGCCCTGTCTTACACACTAGCCGTTATAATCACTAATGCCGAGTACTGACTTTTCTGCAAGCAGCTCAAATATTGAGTGTTTTGGTGTTGCAATCTTTGTGCATGCGTGCATGTTATAAAAGGGCGATCATATTTGGATAATATTATTGAATCCCTGATCTAATACTCTATAATCTTCTTTGCCTTCTATCAGTTGGCATGCAAAATAAAAGCAGTCACTTGAATCTCAATCCCAACATTCACATCCATGTTATTTGGCTGTGCAACATTGTGTGTAAAGGCTAAAAAGGTTGTTTCAATAAAAGCCAAGTTGGGCAGAACAAAATAGAATAGAATAAATAAAACCAATGAAGTAAAGAATACATATTAGAAATAAATAAATGGCTGTAAATATGTCCATTCATTCTAAGCCAAGAGGAGGGAGTAGATGCGAGTGTCATAAAACTATTTTTCTAACAAGAGCCGAGAGTGTGTAATGCACAAATTATGCGAATGCTTATTAAAATGTTTGCCCCAATAGCTCCTGAACTGTAAAACCCATTTGAACCTGGTCATCCTTGCAGACACACGCGGGGATGACATCAACAGCGCCCAGCTCCAGCGACTGCCCGCGTTGCTGCCTCCTTTTCCCTGGGCGCGCGCATAGCATCCACCAGCACCTCAACGCTACCGATCCAAACCACCCTGCCGACCCGTTGCGGCGTCATCACCGGCACTTACAGAAATACAACTATCCTCAACCGGCCCCCCTCTACTGCTGAACTACCCAGAGCCTGTGCGACTATCAGCTGCAGCATCTCTCACTGTATAGCCGTATCGAGCACCAGCTCAGACGCAATATCCTGCAGCTTAAAGTTGTGCGACTTCAGCGCCAATTGTGCCAAGGAATTAACCATTTCGGGCATCTGAATGTCCAACGCCGCCTCACTGTCTGCACTCCCGTCAGGATTAGTCCCAGCATAGCAGGTGTGTTGCCATTTCTTCTTTTGTCGGTGTGCGTAGCATAAATCTAACCCGTACTGCAATTGATCCAGCAGATGCAAAAGTACCCGGTATGTGCCGAGTGCTGTTCCGACGCTAATTGCGAGGTAATACCGGCTATCATCTATGCTAGCAAAAGAATATTGAAAGTGTGTAAAAAATACTAAATTGTAAAATGCAAACTGTGAATTGGAAAGGAAAGAAAAAATAAAGTAAATTAAGAAATAAGAAAGAATAACGTTAAATTGAAATCATTTGGCAAAATAGCAGAAATCGAAAATTATGGATGCAATCAACCTTCAGTAAAATTGGCCAATGTGCGAGTTTAAAAGTATTTGTTGTTTACAGTTAAAGTGATCGGTGGATCGGTGAATCTGTAAACAAGAGGTACAGACAAGAGTTAAGATATTTATATTTTACTCATATTTTCTTCAAGTTTAATAAAATTTTAATTCTTTGCAGTTGATTTTTTGGGTCGTAAAAAGATTTATTAAAAACAAAAAAACCTAAAGTGCTAGCTTCTTGAATGACCCAGCATTGATCTCGTCCTCAGCTGGTCGCTTAAGCTGGCCACTATCCTCTTTGAGGAGCTCAATTGCCTGGGGATGCATAAATCTGGGAGCAGCATCCCAGTTAGCCTGTCGTTTAAATGTACTGTCCCACCAGAGCTGGTGGCTAATGTACTGATTTCCCGGTTCAAATAAGAACCGGCGCATTGAGTGGAATAGATCCCTGAATATCTTGCTTGGATTTCCTATCCCAAACAACTCCAGATACTTTTCCTCAACCATCATGATGCTGTACCGACTCAAAGCCAGGCTTTGACTGTCCAGAAATTTGAAGCCCTGAACGTCATCTCTCTTAGTATCGGCTGAGCGCACTGCATCCATAACGACATAGAAAACACTCTCCAGGTCATCAAGGATTCCCCGGATGGGGCTGCTGCTGAGCATGGGAATTCCCATGAAAAGCGGCGTCCCTGTAAATGGGTCCTTGGCCACCTCCACTTGTCCCACTGTTGTTGCATTGAATCCCCACTGTTCGGCAACATCAATGTGATTGGTTGAGTTGGGTCAGTGTCCCTGGCAGCATCTCAGCAGTGCCCCAGCCAATGACCTTGGCACAGCCCCAATCAATGACATACACCTTGTCGTTTTGACGCACACATTCCCTGCTGAGATGTCCCTGTGCAGGACACCAGTGTCATTTGCCTGGGCAAGGCACAGGGTCAGCTGCTTGACAAAGCCAGGAACCAGCTCGCTTCTGATTGTCAGTCTTGACTTTCAGATACTCGCTATTGGCTGGCCACAGTACTCCATGAGCACAAACTCCAGCCGGTATCCATTGAGGTGTGATGAGCAGGCCCTCGAAAAGATCTCGGAATACCTCGACTGGTCTCTTGTTGAGGATGGCGTATGCGGCACCCTCGGGCAAACGATTGACTGGGGTCCAGGAAAGCTTCAGCACAGCATCATGCTTCCCATTGAATTTCCCCCGAATAAATGGACATGGCGCCAATCATGTATGAATAACGCGCTATTGTCTCCTTGATACAAAATAAAGCAGCGCCATCCTTGACATCCTTGACACCTGACATCCTGGGAAACCGAATATAAGACTTCGATCTTCGAATCGCCCTTGCTCTCCACATCGACTTTCTGCGAAAAAATGAAAGAGCTAGATTCTTCGAGACATCGCAGAAATGTCCGAAGATGTTCGACTCAAGAGTCAGCAGGAACCAGAACCGCATGAGGCATGTCTGGATATCTCAGCTCCGTCAGACGTACACGACGTATCAAAGCATAGCTGGCCAAGCTCGATATATACAGCCGCACGATAATATGCATGAAGCGTCAGGAGGTGCCCATGGAGGTAGAAGACAGGCGCAAACGTGCGGGTTGCTTGCTTATCGTTGAGCAAATGGCCATAATCTGCGAGCTGGCCGCGAGTATCCTCTATGGTCCGCTGAGATCTGGATCTATCTTGCCTCGAGTATAGCATGGATGGAATGAGCGTTCTCCTCTGGTAGTTCTGTAGTAAAACGCGATGTCTGGCTTGTGGGAGTCTTTGATATAACCTTGCTGATGGTCCTTCAGCTTAAGCTTGCAGTCTGGGATTAGAGTTCCGCCTGCTGGAATATCTTATTTGCGTCATGAACCACATCGACCATCTCGTTGAAGAGGAGGATAAAATATTGACCAAACGAGCTTCCTTAGTCAACCCCATCAATTTCCGAGTGTTTTGAAAACGTCAGCAATGGAGCAAATCTGTCAATTCGAACGCGTGTATTGGCTACGATGCATTTGCCATCAGCCACTGGCGACCCCTGGCTATGCTGAGGAAAGATTGGCCAATCCTTGATGAACCGTTCATACGCTCTTCACACCCAGCGATTCGACAAAGGCATGAACAGATAGTTTTTATGTTATCGCCAAGGCATTTCAGCAGCCGCTGACGGCGCTTATCGCGTACTTCGGGGGGCTCCGATTCCCCGGGTGGCAGTTCCTCCTTTTTTGATTTTTGGGGCGTTTGGAAAGTGCCGCCTGTCTTGCTGCTCTAATAAAAAAGAAAACAAAATGTTTTAAATTAGTGTCCGAATTAGTTTTATATGCACGCAGAATAAACAACAACAAACAATTCATCAATATCATAACAATCCGTTTATATTCAAGTACTTACGCCTATTTGATTCGGCGGGGTCTTATTCGGAGGAGCTAGCTCAGACATCATTGAGAGAAAGGGAAAGGGAAATAGAAAGAGAGGGGAGGGGAGAGAGAGAGAGAGAGAGGTGTGTGTGTGTGTGTGTGTGGTGTGTGTGTGTGTGTGTGTGTGTGTGATAAGCACTGAGGTATGATAAAAGTAATAAAAAGTGAAGAAAAAACAAATTGAACGAAATGATGCGAATTGAGAAAAAAAAAGCAAATATTAAAAGTAGAAGCAAAGGTGGAAAGTTGCAAAGGTGAAAGTTTGTTGCGATAGATTGCACCAAAAACAAAAAACAAAAAATTTAATATAAACAAAAAACTTTGAGCTTTTCATGCTTGCATTTGGTTGGCTGAAATATGGAAACAAGAAATAATTATATTTACGGATTAATTTCCAATCGGCATTGTTCTTTTTCCTTGCGCATTGATTTTGAGCTTATATTGTTTCTTTTGGGAGCATGGTGGCCCTGCCATTCAATGCTGTAAAAAATATGTGCTTCCCTGATGCGTACACTGAACCAGAGATGCGTTTATGCCCCATTGCCTGGCTGTCAGGCCAATTGAGACACAGAGCCACATACTTCATGTGTCCACAACAGAAGCATAAAATTATGAATGCAAGAGAACTTTGACTTGGATCTTTAAGACCCAGCTGCAAGGTCACTTGGCTGAAATGGTTAACAAACTTCAGGTGCATCCGGCACCGATAGATGGCACATTGGAGAAACTCAAGATACATGTGGACCCATTACCAGGATAAGAAGCTGGACCTGGGTATGAGTCGTAGTTGGCAAGAGCTGACAGAGTATAGGTACACAACGCTGGTCAAGAAAATTCAAGGGAATCAAGCAAAAACAAGCAATGGTGTTTGTAAATGAGATTGTACATAATCAGCAGGGCTAGTACAAGAGACAGTGTGAGCTTGCATGTCGAGCGGGAAATGAGGGTATCCTTGACGCCTAATAAATGCCGATTGTTGATAAGAACTCCAATCTCGACAAACATCCTGAATACTAACTCTATGACAAGAAGATGATGATGGCTTGCCAAAGTGGCTGCAGACGATAGCAATGAGGGCAGGATATATGCACACTAGCTATATGGCCACGATTGATGCTTTAGTTGGCAAATTGAGTGCTTGGGTTTAATTTTACTAACGCCTCAGCAGACACTTCCACCGCCAGAAAATTAGACACAGCTCTGAGTAACCAGAGGCATGTAGCCAGGTTCTAAAATAGGGTTCAAGATGGGTACGGTGCTGCAGTAGAAAATCAATTTTATTCATTAATTTCAGTTTTTATTTTTTGCTGGAATCTGGGAGTTCTATGAATGTTCAGTGAAGGTGAAGAGATAAACACTATGTATATATAATTATCTATTGTAAAAGCGCTATACATTGATGGAGTGCGACAGTACATTTATGTGATGTGTGTCCCTGTATGACTATCAATTGAGTGTTTGTCTGGCTAAACAACCAAGGCTGGCTAATCAATTGATCGCGACCAGCTAATAAAATATAATTGCAAGTTTGCAGAACTTCTCGGTTTAAAATATTAGTTCAACAATGGCGCTGCAAATAATTCATTTAAAACAGGCTTAATGTGTTCAAAATTTACATGTTAAAATACTATTTTAATAGATGCATGGTAGTTTCTATTTTTAAAAGACAAATGTCATTTTGAGCTTGCCATTCTTAACCACCCTTGCCAGTTTAGTCGCATTGTTTACAATGTTTTGGAAAAATTCACAACGGGCTTTCAACAAAAAATTTACTCGGACAATCCTAGTTCACATTTTGCACATGCTTATTGTCATTTTAAAAATATATATTTGAACAAAATAAACTAAAAGAAAGCTAAGGGATGAACAGCCTCTACTGTTCATATTCACTAGTATTTATGCGTGCGTATAAATTCCCACATATCCAAGTAGGGAATTGACTAGCGATTGATTCATTAATCAATTGCCAGAGGCAAGCCACAATCCCTTGTATCATAATGTAAATAAGTTGCATATGCATATTTTTACTTTGACTGATAAAATGTTATTAAGCGCAAAATTAATCACATATTGTTCATCCAACATACCAGACAAGGACTATAATTACTAACAAGTGTTGGCTGTGTTGCTAGATTAAACAACAGTCAGCAATGTCAGGCAGTGCTGTAACGTTCTGTGTGGTCACAGGTGTACATATATAAAACTAAATTTAACATTTGAATAATCTCTGCAGCATGTATTGTTAATATATTTGGCCATGTGCAATTGTAGAAAACATGTTACAAATAGATATTGTTGCACAGACTGAAGATATGGAAGTGGATGTTGAGGTCGAGAATCGCGAAGCAGGTTTCCACCTGCGTGCCGATTGATAGGACGCTAATTGGATCATGCAGGCGCAAATTAGGGAGGTATTACATTGATGCCCAAACATGCTTCCCATTTTGAAATGCACACACATGAGCGCACACGCACGAAAACCACAACATTGACTTGCCAAGATACCGGTCTGCTTGCAGAAGACCCAGTTCTCACCAACGGAGTGCACAATTGACAATGTGCATAACAAAGGCGACAAGGCACATATATAAGATGAGGCCGGCCCTAGCAGCACTTTAGAAACATTAGTAATAAAACCTTTTATAAAATCACCCCTACTTTTTAACACTAGGCAACTAGTGCTCCTCACACCCCCTCTTATTATAACAATATAATCAAAAAGAATATTTATTTCTTCCAATGAAAAAGGATTCCTGGCTGCCCGACAGCCACCATTTTTATGTTTTCCTTTATATATAAATAAAACATAATAAAACCTTCTCATCGTTGCTCCGAATGCCACACGCATAATCCATTAATCTTAGGCAAAATATTTGTTTACGCGACATCATGTGCCTCAACTGTGACATAAAATTTATTTTTTATGAATAACAGAATTAAGTAATCCATATGTTTTTTGATTGCATAGGTACTAGCCGCAGTATATCAGCGCATAATGATATATTTTATCTGGCTGAGGTGAACTACCCTGGTATGCATGCTGCTGTTGTCGGAACATCCAGCGACTTTGTGGGTGTGGTCATTCTCACCACATGAGCTCAGTTGAGCTGTGAGCTCGCGAGTTAAGACAATGACAAACATGAATTAATGCAGTAGCGGCCAAAATAGCATTTAGACATTATAGCTGCTTAAAAATGGCTTTAGGGGAGGCCCAATAGGAGGTGTCCTCAGCATTTGTTTTAATAAATATGTATTAGTCACTATTTATGGCGATTGCCATAGTGGCCACTGGCAACCCACTCATTCACTTTTGAGACAACAGTTGTTAAAACGTGGCAAAAATTAATGGGTGTAGTGCTTGGACAAGACTGCTTTTAGGAATCCCAAATACTCCCTTGCCGATATCACCGACAAAGCTTTTTCATAAATAATTCATTTTACAAAGTCCAACAATCGAGCATCTGATCAGACACATGGACATGCATGCTTCTCTTATTGATTGATGGGACATGTCTGCAAAAAAGACATTTACTTTTAATACTATTTTTGGTCACCTGTTGACATGTAGGCGAGCACATTGCTTCCGGTATATTTGAATTATTTTATAAATTCTGTTTAGAATTCTTGTTAGTTGGCCTATTTCTCCCTTTGTCCACCAGCTACACAAAGAAAAGATGCCAAATTATCATTGTGGAATATTGGCATGTGCCAGTGACAGCTATTTTCTATTAGTGCGCTATTTTATTATTGCTGTAGCATGGTGGTCTTAAAATATTATACTCCATTTTTGCATTATTTGTGTGCTGGTGCAACACCCTCGCTGAGCATATATAATGTATGTCTTATTCTCGCCCACCTTTTACATTAATTTACAAACTCGCCAACCTTAAGCACTTCTAGCATTCACCAACACTTAAACCAGCAATACCCGAACAGTATTACTCTCTTTTATTTTACTCAATTTGACAATGCGTTTTTCAGTTGTTCCCCTTCTTCTATGCGCCGGCGGTGCTTTGACAGTGCTCGCCCACACCCACATGCGCAATCTCATTATTGATGGCGACGTCAAAACCCGCGGGAAATGTATTATTCCATACAAGACCAACTTTTCCTTCCCTACCAAAGATCTCAGATCGGCTGACCTGCAGTGCAGGTCCAGCACGATGGACCTCAGCGACGTTGAAAGCTGCCCTGTCAAGGCTGGCTCAACCATCACCATGCAGTGGCGTCAGGGCGAAGAAAACGAAGGAACTGTAATCCAAAGACAGCATGTCGGCCCCTGCATTGTGTACATGGCTCGCATTAACCCTGGCATCTCGTCGTACTCTTGGTTCAAAATCTTTGAGGACGGTTACAACCAGAAATGGTGCGTTGAAAAGCTCATCTCTAACGGCGGTAAGCTCCAGGTCAAGATTCCCGAAAACATAAAGCCCGGAGAGTACCTTCTGAGAGGCGAGCTCATTGGGCTCTCGGAGGCTAGCAGACCATACGGCAAGGACATGACGTCCGGTGCTCAATTCTATGCCAATTGTGCTCGTGTCCAGGTTTCAGGAACCGAAAGTGGAGTGCCAGACAACTCACAGATTGCCTTCTTCCCCGGATATTACGGAACCGAGCAGCCCGGCATTCTTTTCGACATCAACAAGTCACCTATCAACTATACCATTCCGGGCCCAAAGATATTCAGCTAAATCAGGGATGGTTCTAGAAAAGGATATTTGTGCTGCACGAGTTGTAGTTGTCTTTGATTTTTCGATTATTCTTTACTCGCATGCCTCCCCTCACTTTACGCGCGCTCTGAAAGCAAAGTCGAGCACGATTAAATGAACATCTAAAGCCGCGCACAAATACCTGATCTGTTATTAACTTATATATTACTGGAGGTGCTGCCGGCTTTTTGCTATTTTTGTTCATTGAAATCAAATGAGGCAGTTTTATATCTTCATTCATATTTATTTTTCATGGGCATTGTTTTGTGCTTTTTCAGACATTTTGCTAAATAAATACATCTATATACAATTTGTTTGCTTGAAGGCACCACAGCCAACCGAATATTTTTTTGTAGTCTGAAATTTTTATTTATTTTTCTCAAACATATAAGCGGTTGCACTAACGCCGTTAGTAGGTTGGCTTGTTGTTTGGCTGTTTGAAATGTTGACCACATTAGATTTACTACACGTGAATGAAAATAAAAAAACGAGGCAAGCCTGCGCGCATGATTTATTTATACGCGTCGATTCAATTAGCAAATGCAAATAATTATAAAAATGAGGAATGCGCTCATATACACGTGTTTAAACAGTTTGCCTAAAATGTATGTTAATATTTTTAAGTGTTCGGAGCAAATATGAATTGAAAGCAAACAAGTACCATGACGCAGATTGCCCATATGATCATTTATTATTTTTATTGCTTTGACACAAAGTACATTAGTTGTTTCTTTTCAGCGAGCACAAGTTAGACAATTATTTTTTGCCAACGTGTTTGTTTATTCAGCTTAAACAGACAATTGTTTTAAAAAGAGTACTTGTGCTAGGAACAAAAATTAAGATTGAAAGTGTACAGACTGAAGATATGGAAGTGAATGTCGAGGTTGAGAATCGTAAAACAAGCTTCTATCTACATACCGATTGATAGGGTACTAATTGGATTATGCAGGCGTAAATTAGGGAGGCATAATAATGATGGCTAGATATGCTCTCCATTTTGCAATGCACACGCATGAGTGCACACACACGAAAACCACAAAATTGACTTGCCAAGATACCAGTCTGCTCGCAGAAGAACTAGTTCTTGCTAACGGAGTGCACATTGCCAATGTGCACAACAAAGACGACGAGACACCTATATAAGATGAGGCCGGCCCTAGTTCTACTTTCGATTCCCTTGGTAATAAAATCTTTTATAAATTCATACTCCCACCTTTTTAACACTACTACCATAGTGCTCCTTACACCCCCTTTTACATAACATTATTTATTTTAATTTTAGGGTTCCGAGGTTTTGGAATCAAGATTTCCTGAATATTTATATCTTTAAGATCCGGAATCGCTCCTGCTTAATTTTTAAGAATGATTCTGTATTATCTGGAAGCCCCTCCTAATATTATAGTTTTGCATGTTTGCTCGCTTGATATCAGAAAAATATAATGCAAGAGGCAATTGATAAAATTAATTAAGCGCACAATGGCATATATGGCATCCATACTAGCGCGAAAGCGTGCCCTCCTCCCACTTGACCATGCAGTCCAGGCCGACTTGGAATAGCCAGTTGCTCAGGCCAGCGGGCGGCGGCGCATTTGCATACTTTGACTTTGCCGGTCGCAAAGGCTCCATTACTTCATCGCGCCTGGCCGCCGTTGCCGCAGACGAGGGCGAGGACGCACTCGAGTATGAAGGCGTATTCGACACTAGTGTTGCCGGGCCGTTATTATTGCTTCTGGTAGAAACAACCTGAGTCGAGGGACGAAACGGCGTTGGATCCTGAGTGCTCGTAACGACCGGCAAATCATTAGTGCTAGTGACTGTGGCAGAAGCAGCATTGGTACCGCGAACAGACATATTCCACTCTTGCTCGCGCAGTGATGTTAATGTGCGAATCGCCTCTTGGCGAGCCTCCCTGCCAGCGCGCGGGTTGTGCAGGATGCGCTCAGCAGAGACACGCTGTGACATGTACATCAGCCACTGTGCGCGGCGCGCTGTGGGTGCATTGGATGACTGAGTATTGAACGACTGGGCGTCAGTGGTAGCAGCAGCGGCAGCAGAAGCAGAGGCAGAGTCAGCGGAGGCAGAAGCAGAGGCAACAGTGGCAAGAGTGCGCCTATTCATTGAAGGAATGTCCGATTGCGGCAGCGGCGGCGTCAGCGTTGGTGGTGATTGAATACCGGCCATTCTCGCAGCGCCCATCGAACTGCTGCCATACTCTCTGGTGACATTGGCTATCGTGCGCGAGTACCCAGCGCCATTGGAACTCTCAATGATGATACTCTCCTGAATCGCAGCCAAGCTGGCCTCGCTCTGAGACCTCATTGCCTGCCGCGTGGTCGTCTGCGTAGAAATACTCTGCGAGCTCTGCGAGCTCCTGATTGCCGTGGCTGTCGGTGCCGGTGGCACTGGCAGCTCCTCCCAGCCGACCAATTCGCCAAATTCGTTTTCGCGCTGCACGGCAAATACGTTGTCCTGATAGAAGGTCCACAGGTGCTGGAAGCCGCGCTGCTTAATGCGTAGACGCTGGGCCAGACAGCGGAAGCATGGGCGGTGGATGTAGTAGCCGACCACGTTGCCGCATCCCAGGCAGGCAATGTCCTGCACGTGGCAGTCGCATGGCCCGCTGGGCGCCAGGTCGAACCGCCGCGCATGGTGCGTCAGCGAGCTACACGTGTTGCAGCCCGAGTCGATAAGCATGTCGGCGATTGGCGGCGCCACTGGCTGGCTGACAATGTCGCAGCCCAGCGGCGGCAGATCCGTAGAGAAGCAGCGGATGGCTGGACGCGCCATGACCACGGCCTAAAAAGTTGGTTATAAATGTATGCAAAGTACAAGTTGAGTAGTGGTTATTATAGCTTTTGTAAAGCATGGAGAGTCGTGGTGTTTGATTTCAGCATAAGTTCTGCATGATAGCAATTATTTAGCTGTATTACTAACCTCCATTCCGCGCGAACTCCACATGACGTTGCAATGTTTGCAGTATAGCTTCCAGACGGCCTGGAATGACTCCGTGCGCTGTGTCGATGATGTCGACGATGTCATAGATGAGGTTGATGACGATGCCGATGTTGATGTCGATGTGGACGATGACGAGGACAACGATGACGACGACGACGACGACGTTGAAGTCGACGATGCCGGCGACGTGACAGTCGTCACTTGCACAGAATTGCCGGCCAGAGAATTCATGCTCGCGGGTGTGTTCAGTCTGGCAATGGGCTGGCGCGACTGGTCTGCAGTTGAGCGCATACGATAAATATATTATTAATGTTGAGAAATCGACAATTTTTTAATAAACAGACGAAAATAGAACAAACGAAAATAACGACTGGACCGGAGAAAGGAGGGGAGGTACATGTATGTATGTGATGGGTTTTATTTTTTATATTATAAAGCTTAGGTCGACTATGTTGGCTATGTTGGTTACGGCTAACAAGATTCTAGGCTGGTAGGATTAAGAGCAGCGGCAAAAGAATGAGTATGTGCTAATAAAAGTGAGTTTGTGCGGAGAAATATAGTGCAGCGGGGTAGTCTATTTTTTCTTGGAAATAAATAAGGGTAGCAAAATGGCGCTGACGGGCTGGGGGTTTTTTTATTCCCAGAGAATATGTATAAACTGCGCAATGTAAAATAGCAAACATTACCATTGCCAATAAAGCAAAAGAAAATCATATTCAGCATTATTCTCTCTCTCTGTGTGTGTGTTCGTTGCTACGGCGAACATTCAGGGTAACGCAATAAATGACAGAGAAATAATAGTATTTCCATAGTCAGACTTTACTTTCCAATCCCAGAGCAGTAACCTTTCCTTATATAAATGCCCAAATTATGTTTGTGTAAATATGTATTTGCGGATATAAGTGCGTGTGGGGAGGGGAGGGGAGGGGAGCGGCAAAATGAATGAAGAATGTGAGCTCAGCATTGAAAATGATCTCATTCCCCCTCTTCGCGCCCACTCGCCCGCAGATTTTGTTTGCTGCGTGTGCAATCATGTTTAAATCCGGTGATCCTGGCTCTCGGCGGTGTTGTACCCGCGAGCAATTCCGCTGCGGCCCTCAATGGCCAGCATGGGCGGCAGCTCCTCCCGCTCGTCCGCGTCCTCGTCGTGGCCCAGGCCGCGGAATGACCGAGCCATAAGGTGCTCAGCGGCCGCGCTTCCCAGATACTTGGCAATGTCTGTCTTGTTGTTGCGCAGAATCAAGTCGCCCGCCCCAGCCTCAACGCCCCCCGAGGCTGCCGGGTCGTTGTAGCGGCGCCGATGCTTCAGCGCGCCGGTGACCAGCGAGTAATGCGGCGTGTCGCTGTCCTCGCTGCCGCTCCCCGCACAATCCTCCTGGGGCTCGTCCTCCTGCGCCAGCTCCAAGAAGTCGCCAAAATCGGTCACGTAATCGCCCGTCCACTCCCTCGTCCGCGACATGGCCAGCATCATCTCAAACGGTGTCACAATGGGCTTGTCAAAGTCCTTCCCATCAACCAGTGAGTTCTCAGGACAGGCGACCAGGACAAAGGCCTCGATCTCGGCAAAGTTTGCCAGCTTGACCATGCTCATCTTGCCGACCACAAACACGTACAGCTTCTTGTGCGCGCGCTTCACCATTTGCTTCAGCTGCTGCAGCACGGCAATGTAGCGCGTGGCCGCAACCGTGCCGACAACAATGCCGATGACGTCGGCGTCTTTGGCGCGCTGCACGGCAAAGTAGCGGCGGCTGAGATGCCGGTTGGCAGTGGCGGACTCCTCGCGCAGGCAGTGTGTCTGCGCGTTGTAGCTGAAAACGCACTGTGCGCGCGCAGTCAGCATGAGATTGGTCAGCGTCGCGCCCTCGGAGCCAAGGTACAGGATGGTGTAGTCGCTGAGCGACTTTCCGGCTGCCAGGTCCCATGAGCGCCCGGGCGTAATGCCGGTGGTTTCTAAAGACACGTCGGACGAGCCATCCGCTGAGGTGGCCGCCGGCTGCTCGTATGCGTTGCCGCAGCACGCTGACTTGCCGCTGGCATTGGCACAAGCATTAGCATTGGCACCGCTGCCATCGCTGCAGCGCTTGGCCTGCTTGATCCCTGGCGGCGTGTACAGGCGACCAGCGACGCTGATGGAGCTCAGTGCAACATGGCCAAACTGGCCACTCTCCCGCATCCGGGCAGCAACATCGCCTGCGCACCAAGCAAGCGGCACATCAAACGCAACCAATATATTTCTCCCCTCCAAGGCATCCTCTGTCTTTGCCACGCACCCAGGAACGTCCATCTGCTCTCTGCCAAACACGTACAGCACAGGTACCCGCGACGTCAAACTCAAACAAGTCTTTCCGTAGTGCACAACGAGGTCGGCCGAATAATGCTCGGCCGCCACTTCATCCACGCAGCAGCTGCCAAACGAAGTGTCCGCGAGAATGAATACCCGAGTAGTGGGCGGTATCAGTTTTTGCAGCTCTTGCGAGACTATGGTTGAGTCTATCAGTAGTTCGTCTGGGAATTGAAGCGCCACCTGCGTATACTTTCCCGAGATGATCTGCTCAGCTGTGTGCGCTATTTCGTACACTGCGTGGGCTGAGCTGGCGCTGAGTGGTGGTCGGTCGCCGCCTGCGATGTCGCGGCTGATGGCCGAGCTGCCGTCGTTGTCAAGCGCAGACATTGGTGTGAATTCAAAGTAATGTGATTAGGTTTGTGTATGTGTGGTGCAATTCAGAATAATAAATTAGGGAGAGGCGAGCGAGAAAGGAGGGAAAGAAGGCAGGGGGGATCCGATGATAGTATTCAATGCTTGCCGATCTTGAGCTTGGAAGCAAGCCAAACGACCAAGAAAAAAGCCATCAAGGGCGCCAATTACAATTTGTGATCTAATCGCAGTGGCGGATTAATTTTCTGCTTGCGATTTAAGCTGGGGCCTGAGCGCCTCCCCCCAGGTCATCGATGCACACGCGGGCCAAATGCGGCAAGCAGCGCCGGGCAGCAAAAGCTTAATACAGCCGCGCAGCTCAGCAGCAAACCCAGGCTCATGCACCAGCCACAGTAAGCGCTCAAACCCAGCAACAAACTCCAAAACGGCCAAGCACAAGCTGCTCGTACTCATCTGGTAATCACAAAACCCCATCTGCAAGGTCTCCAATCTTGCGCCGCAGCCCGAGACTGAAGCCGCTAAGAAGGATTCAGGAGCAGTCGATATATAAGGAATGCTGAGCCTGTGCAGGAGTGGCATATGCTGGAGCAGATCCATGACTGCGCTGAGGTAGATTGTGATGTGCAGCTCCAAGCTGCGCAGATCACAGCTCATGCCGGCGAAACCCAAGGGCCAGTGACAGGGCTGCAGCGCGTGGTGCAG
>NW_026251588.1:0-21242 GCF_025024165.1 Kickxella alabastrina
ACCGCCCGAGGCACCCCCGCCGCCCGAGGCACTGCCCGTAAGCAAAATGTGATCGAAGTGATGGCTGATGGCGTAGTCCGCCAGGCGGCGCACCAGCGCATGGTCTTTGCGCGACGCCGGCAGCTCAAATGACCCGAATCGGATCCACGACGGCGCCATCCGCGTAACAACGGCGCCGAGCTCCAGCTCTTCGCGCTGCACCGGCCGCTCAGTAAACACCAGCGCCAGCGACCGTGACGTCGGCACGCCCAGCGCATGCATATGCTCAGCGGCCAGAAACTCGCGAATGCTCGATCTGCGCACAGCAAACCCGTCTCCAAAACGCGAATACGGCGTGCGGCCGGCGCCCTTCAGCTGCAGCTCCCAGCAGGAAACCGCGCCGGTGCCAGCGGGCTTTGCTTGGCCGAGCGAGATCGCCCGGCCGTCGCCCAACTGGTCCGCCCAAATGCCGAACTGGTGGCCACCGTAGGCGTGCGCCCAGGGGTGCGACCCAGGCAGCCTACGGGCGCCGCTCCACACCTCGGCTGCCGCCTGCGCATTGGCCCAGAACCTCTGCTTGGCCAGGCCGAGGAGTGCGGCGCTCGGCTCGCTGACGCTTATGAGCCGCGGTGACGGCTGGTCGGCCGGGATCGCGTGGCTCCAAAGTGCATTGCGAACGGTGCGTGAGCCGCGGAAATGCGCCTCGGGCGTGGCGATGCAGCCGGAGGAGCCGTCTGGGTGCTGCGTGTACGGCGCTTGTGGCACGAGCGGGTCGCCTGGAAGTTCACTTGTGAAAGTGTCATTGAAGGTGAGCGCTGTGGTCCATTCGGCTGCGGTGGTGTCGGGACGAAGCGTTGTTTTGCTGAAACTCATTGCGCTGTCCATATTGATACCGCTGTGTCGCCGCTTGTGCTGGTAGTAGTGTGGGTGCTGGTGATGGTTCCGTGCAGTTGATGCTGCGATGGTTAGTAATTGATGCCTTGAACGCATGCACAGGAAAAAAGAATAATACAAAAATCTGGCTCTACCCGGACTGAGCAGAGAAAAAGATAGAAAAAGAATGAGGAGGAGCAAGAGGAAGAGCCCCGACGAAAAAGGCGCTTTTTGGTGGCGCTCTATGCGTGTTCTTGGCATGCCTGCTCTGATCAAACTCTGTGCGCGCCATTAATCCGGGAATCACGCTCTACATGTGAAATCCAATGGGCTTTTGCTTTGAACTCTTATTTGACAAAAACGCGCTCTTTCTTATTCCCGCTTTCATTTGTATTATTCTTGTTAAACTGCTTTTAGTAATCTAATCATGTCTCCCTCAATTCAACCCGCTTCTCCCAAAGTCGTGCTGATCACAGGCGGCAACAGCGGCGTTGGCCTAGCTTTGGCGCGGCGTCTCCTCGCGCTCAGTATCGCCCAGGGCCATCGGCAAACCATCATCCTCGGGTGCCGCAACCCTCTCAAAGCACAAAAGGCCATATCTGGGCTCCTCCAGCCACACCTCGCACACAAAGACCTCTGCGACGTACAACTAGTGGAGATCGACACCAGCAGCGTAGCCTCTGTGACCAGCGCCGCCATAGCCATCGAGAAAAAATACTCTCGCCTTGACCGCTTGTTCTGCAACGCCGGTGCAATGGCCATTGCCGGATTGAACCCCTGGGGGATCATCCAGGGTATCCTCACACACCCAGTGGCGTTCTTCGAATCATCCGAGGCGCTGTACCAGAAACGCGGGCTGGTGACTGCTGATGGGCTCGGGCTGACTTTCCAGACCAACGTCTTTGGGCACTACCTTTTGGTGCACAAGCTGGCCGGGCTTTTGGAGCGCACCGGCGGCGCGCGCGTTATTTGGACCGGCTCGGCGGCGTCGCAGCTGGAGTTCTTGCGCACGGATTACCAGCATGTGCTGGGCGCCAAGCCCTACGAGTCGTCCAAATACATCGTCGACCAAATCGCCATCCCCATGGACCGCAGATTGGCACAAAGGGGCGTTCGCTGCTTAGTTGCAGAGCCCGGAAACGTGTGCTCGAACTTCTTGGCTGGGCTCGGACAGGCTTGGTTGGAGTGGGTTATTTTGTGCGCCTTTTATCTCTGTCGCTTGTGCTTGAGCATCCCGAGGTTTACCATTTCGTCGGTGAACGCCTGTGAGGCCTGTGTTTTGCTTGGTGTAAGTGAGGGTCAGCTGGATTCGAATATGAAGTACCACAGTCGCGTTGATAGATGGGGAGCCCCGTTTGTTGATGCTGTGCCGCTGGTGTACGATAAGCGAACGGGCGCGTTTTTGGTCGAGAGGATGGATGCGCTGGTGCGCCGGTTTGAGGAGAGGCGGGGTAATGAATGAAAATACAAATTAATAATCATTTTGGGCAGAAAAATTTAATCAGCTAATAAATATTTTAGACAGGAAGAATAGGAAAAATAAAAAAAACATAGTTATTATTATTATTGTTGCTACTATTATTGCCATTATTGTTTTTGTTTGAAGAAATTCAGTCTTCTTTTTCTTTCTCTTTCTCTTTTCATTCTGACTAATTGCCACATAAATTATTACATTCACACCCTCATTCCAACAAACAAAAAATGAGCGCCCAATCCAGTACCGCACCTCTCTCAGCAGCCACATCCAAGCGTCTCCAAAGCGAGCTCATGACCCTCATGATGTCCAAGCTCAGTGGAATCTCCGCCTTCCCCCACTCCGACAACATGCTCAACTGGGCCGGCACCATCGAAGGAGCCGAAGGCACAGTATACGCTGGACTCAAATACAAGCTCCGCCTCGTTTTCCCCTCTGACTACCCGTTCACAGCCCCCACAATTACCTTTGACACGCCTTGCTGGCATCCTAATGTGGACGAGAGAGGAAATATTTGCTTAGATATTTTGAAGGAGAAGTGGTCGGCAGTGTATAATGTGCAGACTATTTTGTTGTCATTGCAGACTTTGCTTGGGGATCCGAACCCGGATAGTCCCCTGAATGGACAGGCTGCGCAGCTGTGGGAGGACCAGGTGGAATATAAGAGGGTCTTGTTGAAGCATTACAAGGATAACGCACAGTGAGAAAAAAATTAAAAAAAAAACCTTTTTCGCTTTTGCTTTTTTTTAGTGTTGTGAATTATTTCCTCTTACTTTTATTATATTATATTTTTTAAATTTCTTTAATTGACAGACGAAAATGGACAGGAATTACCATTCTGAAAAACACTTTGTCGCAAACAGCCAGGCGCTAAACAATCAAGGATCACTTTTAACCAAAAGCCTTATTTCAGCCGAGTCTATGATCCAAACCCGCCAAAGAATCTTCCGCCAAATCGCCAACTTACCACCACCCACTACACCTACACCCAACTTTAACTCTAACATTAAACCAACAACACCGATATCTAGAAAGTTCTCTCCCACAGATGTAATTTGACTTTAGAAAAAAAAAGAATAAAAAACTAACATGGGCAATTATAATTTCTAGACTTATTTTTTCTTATTTTTCTTAATAAATTAATGTTTTTTGATTGGTTTTGTCTGACACACTAACCCCCACATTCACACATGTGATTCAAATGCAGGTTCTCAAAGTTGTCAGCCAAAAAAGAAAACAATGCATTTTCTTTTTTGGTTTATCTGTGACAAGCTTGAGAATAAAACCATTAGCATTAATGAATAAATAATTGCTGTAGTTAGTACAGGCCTGTCAACTTTTTAAAGAATGATAAGGAAAAAAAGAAAAAACAATTAATTTGAATAATTCCTGCGCCAAATCTTCATATAGTCGACCAATCGGCTTAATTCAACAACTTATGGGATTACAATGTGAATATGGAGCAGTGCTTAAAAACCCTTTGCTCAACTCGGAGTATCTGTAAATTGAGCAGGTGATTCCCGCTTATGTGGATTGCCAATAGAAAAACTAGGGCAAGCTACTGCCATCGTTCAAATTTGAAATTAGCTTGGCAAAACAACCTGCAACCGAGTATTCACCCATTCATGTCGTTTTTAGTCACAAGGCGATCATGTCAAATGCATTTGTCAGATCCGCAATCCCACTCTACAGCAGCAGTCACCGAGCCAATCCATGCAGCAGCACAATCAGGTCATTTGTCATATCCAGGATAATTTGGCCATAACCCATGATGCCATGGCTGCTCAAGTCAACCAATCTCATCTGCAACATCATTTTTAAGGAAGGAGATCTGGTCATAAGCAGTGCAGCTCGTTTGAACACTCACTTTGAGCACTGGCGCCTACCTGACAAGTTTTGAGTGACCATTGACTCAACCTGTGACATCAATTATTGCAATGTCACGTGACAATCACAATTTCTATTTTTACTGTCGATAGTTTCGAATAAATAAGCGGAGCTCTTTAAGCTCCCTTATAGTGGGTTTTTAATAAAAATTAGTTAGTACGAATAAGTTTTATTACACAGCCCATGCAAGATTCTTAAGTGGCTCTCCAATGTGACATACCAGCTTGATCCCCACCAAGTATTCAAGCACACAAGGTTTTCCACATCTCTATTCTTAAGTTCTACAGTGTCAGTTATTCTGACATTCCGCACCCTGGCTGTGACATCAAAAATGGGGGCTGAGTCACGTGACAGCGCAGACGCGTGAAATACGTTTATGATATTTCATGCGCACAGCAAATTCCGAATAGTGAGCTCTTTGGCTCTTTTCGTAGTCTCATTTATATTAATATATATTATAACCAGTACAATTCGCATTACAGTAATACTCTATAAAAATCCGGATCTAAAGTATTATATTCAAGTATACAAAAATTACTTGGGAACTGAAAAATCAGGCAGCACTATATGAGTAATGCTATGAATATAATCTTGCTGTTTGATATTGGCCAACTATGACAGCAATGTGTATAGTAGCCATGAGGGCAATTTTGAAGCTTAAAAAGAAAAATAGTAGCTTGGAATGTGTATTGGGCACCACAACTAGTGTCCCGGTCAAACCACAACACCTTTAACATTGGTCAACTATGTCGTGCTCTATAAAAATGTGGGTCTAAATCGATATATTCAAGACTTAAAAATTACTTAACTGAAAAAGGGGGCAGCGCTGTGTGGGCAGCGCTGTAAACATCATGGTGTTCCTTGATGTCAGCCAGCAATAACAGAAATGTGTATAGTGGCCATGAGGGCGATCTTGATTCTTGAAAAGGGAAGATAGTGGCTTGAAATGCGTGTTGGGCACCACAAACTAGTGCTCTCCTCAAATCTTTATAGGCTTGACCTTGGGACACGTGCAGGCACTTCGCTGATTATTCTTAATAGGAGAAAGCCCATCAAACTCTATTACGGACTGCAAAATAAACTCTTTTGTATTATGGTTAACATGCTTTTCAATTCGGTCATTTAAATTTAAATAAGTTTCTATCCCTCTACTATTGAGTGAATGCAATCCATATTTGTGTTCCATCTCAGGTGCAAGATTAGCAATTGCTTTGATCAGTACATCCTTAACCACAGTAGTTTTATCATATGGAATGTGTGTGTGTATCTTCACAAAGTTCTTGGTGTTTGGAATCGGTGCGAAATCGGTGACAATTATCTCCTTTTCAACCCCATATTTCTTAGTAGTGGCTGGTTTGCTCATGGTTAATTTATTTTTCTTGCTAATTTAGTTCTGAAGAATTGTATAATTCAAGTGTATTTATTGTAGATAAGTGTGGTGTGAATGAAGTATAAATTTTGGGATGAGAACCCAACTATTTATATTATTTTTAGTAATTCTGGCTTAGAGTGCACTAACTACCAAGTGGGCTTTTTATAATTTACAGCAGTGAGTAAAAAACAATTGAAAATAAAGTGCATGCAATATGCGAAATCATAACAAAACCTGTGCATTTACTTCCTCAGTACACCCTTTTTTTAAAGGTTAAAATGATTTTTTTTGCATAACGACTTCAATATCATTTTTTTTACTTGGGTCCTTATTGCAAAAAAATCTAAAATGCAAAAGAAATATTTTTAAAAAGGCATGCTGTTATCTAGTGCAAACAAAAACCCCAACTATTTACTCCAAGTTTATTTACTCATGAATAAACCAACAAACAAAAATATTCTACAAAAAAGAATAAATTTATTTTTGTAAATGCAAAGTCACTGTAAGAAAGCAGCATCGATATACTTATTTAAAACCGTAAAACGTGCGATTCTTCAAAAGATTTAGACTTGGACTCAATCAGTAAATGTTTAGCTCTGGCATTTTTAAACTGCTGCATCTTGTCGGACTTTGATTCATTCGCCTGTCGATTCCGAAAAAATTAAATCCCAGTTTTGCTTGCATGATTAGATCAAACAAATCATCAGGTGTCAATATTAACCAAAGAATGTTGCACTCGTGACCAATCAACTGCAACTGCGTGCGCGGTATGCAGTATGCAAAACGTGTGTGGGAGTGTCGAATCGTCACGTTTCTCTCCACTTTGTCTAATTCGTAATTTTTTATCTCTTCTTTTTTTGTATTGTACGCTAATTTCTCCACACATTTACCAATATGGATTCGCTTATTCGTGACTGCGACAAACTGGCCAAACACCAGTTGTCTTCGACGCAAAAGTCACTCAACTCGATCGACCTCGCGCTGCAAGCACTCCAAACAGCCAAACAAAGCATACAGACACCAAGCACAGTGGTCAATTCAGAGTCTCTAGTAAAGGCCAAATCCCAAATAGACAAGACACAGGCGTTGGTGTCGGACCAGCTGCGCGAATTGTACACGAATGTGAGCAAGTACGGCAAGCATGTGGAAAAGACATTCAAGCTGGATCTCAGTGTGGTCAGCACATCACGGGCGTTCGAGGATAAGCGCTTAGAGCTGGGGCAAGCCGTGCTACAGCACTTCCTGAGAGAGGGTGATTTTGAGCTAGCCAGGGGGTTCGCCGAGGAGGCGCAGCTGGAAGTGGGCGAGGAGGCGGTTGAGGGCTTCGAGGAGATGTATGGGATTTTGAAGGAGATTCGGGGCGAGGGCCACGTGCTAGAGGGCGCCGTGCGGTGGGCTGTACAGCGCCGGACGGAGATGGAGGGCCTAGGGCTGGCGCTAGAGTTTGCGCTGCACCGGCTGCGGTTCCTGCAGCTCGTCGAGCTGGGCGATGCTGAGGCAGCGCTGCGGTACGCGCGCGAGTGGTTCCCGCTTTTCGCGCACCAGCGCGAGCACATGGATGAGATCGAGCACCTGATGGGAATCTTCATCTACGCGCGGCGTCTGCAGTCATCGCCGTACGCGGCGTACTTCGCCAAGGAGCGCTGGGACCAGGGCGCGCGGCTGTTTGCTGCAGCGTTCTGCGCTGTGCGTGGGCTGGCGTCGGTGTCGCCGCTGGGCGTCTCGGTGGACGCCGGCGCCAGCGCACTGCCGGTCGTGTGCAAGGTGCAGGGGCTGATGCGCGACCGCAGGGTCGAGTGGTCGCAGCAGAATGAGCTGGCCGTCGAGGTGCCGCTACCTGATGCCATGCGCTTCCACTCGGTGTTTGCCTGCCCAGTGTCCAAGGAGCAGACGTCGCCAGAGAACCCGCCGATGGCCATGCCCTGTGGCCACGTCGTCTGCCGCGCGTCGCTTGAGAAGCTGTCCAGGGGGCTGCGGCCTGGCACAGTCGCCTCGGGCAGGTTCAAGTGCCCCTACTGCCCAGCAATGTCCACCATGGCCGAGGCCAAGAAGGTCCACTTCTGAGGCGGCCAAAAACGAGCTGGGCTGAGTTGATTTGATTTGATTTGATTTGAAAGATAATATGGAAAGTTTTGTTTTTACTCGAGCTTGGCCAGGATGGCCTCCAACACGCGGGGCTTCTCGGCGGCCTTTGCGGCCTTGCGCACGGCCGCCACGTGCGGGCGCAGCAGCTTGCGTGCACGCTCGCCCGTGACTGGCGACTCTAGCAGCGCGCGCACAGGGAAGGCGCCGGCACAGGCGGCAGGCACAAGCTGGGCGGAGTTCTCCAGGATGGACAGCACGTCTGAGCCGAACTTAGGGTTGTCCTCGGGCAGCGCCGGCAGCGTGGCGTCGGCCGACTTGGGCGGGGCGTATTCGGCCATAATGCAGTTGGTGATGACGCGGTTGGAGATGGCGTTGAGCAGCACGTGCTTGCTGCCGTTCTCCTCGATGCCGCGGCCGACGAGGTCCAGGACCGAGTCCCAGGCCATCTGCTTGTCGCCCTGCGCGCGCATCAGTGTCTCGGAGACCGCCTGGCTGGGCATCGGGTCGAAGATCGCTAGCTCGGCGTTGTTTGCAAGCCAGCGCAGCAGCGGCGCCGACACGTACGCCGTGAGCTCGCGGCGCCTGGTGGTCGGGTCCTTCTTGCTAGTCTCGGCGCGCACGGCGTCGCCATCCCGCAGCACATGCATGGCGTCCAGCCCGACGTAGTGCGAGTTGCGGCCGGCCAGCACGTACAGCAGCACGCGGCGGCCGTACTGGTCCGCCAGAAGCTCGGGCGCCAGGGCGCAGAGGTCTGGCAGCAGCGACTTGCCCAGGTACACGGTGTCGTCCATGCAGTCCAACATGCCAATGAGGACGGCGTGGCCGTGCTCCTCGCAAGCGATGCGCTGGAGGTAGGGCTTGAGCGACTTGGCAATCAGCTTGCGGTCCTTGGCCGTGCCGTGCAACAGGCACAGCATGGCGGCGTGCGCGCCCTCCCTGGTGTGCAGAACCTCGACAACCAGCTCGCGCATGGTCTCAATCATCTCCTGCCTGCCAGCAGCGTCGGCGAACCGCAGGTAGTCCAGCAGCGCGCGGTGCACAATGGAGTGCTGCACCGTGCCCTTCTGCAGCAGCGGGACGACGGCGGTCTTGAGCGCGTTGACAACAGTGTCCTTCTTCTGCGGCGCCTTGGTCAGAATGTCATCGACCGACCGCACGTCGTCGGTGTCCTTGAACACAGCAAACTCATTTCCGTAGAACTCGGCCACCAGCTGCCATCTCTGGCCGGCATTGGCGTATACGGCATAGCACTCCTCTAAGACAGCGGCCGCGTCCTTGTGCTTCACCAGCTTGCGCACGTTTCCGTAGAACGCCCGGATGACGGCGCTGCGGAACCGGCTGCTATACTTGAGAATGCGCATGAGGATGTGGCGGCCATACAGGCTGCGCGAAAGCTCCGTGTACGCGTCCTCCAGCTCCGCGGCAATCTCGTCGCGCTGCGCGTCCGATCCGTACTTTAGGCAGGTCTGCACGATGCGGCTCATGTCGTGCTTAAACGTGATGTCCTTGATCTGCCCGCGCACAAGATCCATCATCTCGACCATCTTCTTTTTGCGGTCGTCGGCTTCCAAGTCGCCGCGCCGCAGCTGCTCCCAGAGCTTACGCGCGGCGATTTTGAGCTCGCCCGTCGGCTCGGTGAGCTGGCGCTCGGTGCGCTGTTTCTTCTGCTGCTGTCCGCGCGAGCCCAGAGGCCCCTCGTCTGCCTCGGCGTCCTCCTGTGTCGGGCGCTTATTCTCGCTGGTCTTCTTGTGTTCGGGCTTCTTGTATTCGGCCTTTTTGTCCGTCGGCTTGGCGCCGTTTGCCTTGTTGTTGTCCTTGACTACCTTGGGCTTGGGCTGGGGCTTGGTTGTGGAGAACTTGGTTCCAATCTTGCCTTTGCCTTTGCCTTTGCCTTTGCTGCCCGCTCCCGACGATCCTCCCTTTGCGCCGCCAGCTGCACTGTGCTTCCCGTTTTGTGGTTTGCCCATTATATGTTTGATTTTTTTAGCTACGCGACTGTATTTGTATATGTATAAATGTGAGGGTATAAAGAAAAGTTTGCGACAAATAAGAATATGAATATAGGAAGGCCATGGCAAAAAAGCCTTGTGAGAAAAAACAACCAAGCTTTATTTTTTTTTTGCCGAGTGGCAAGCAAAATGCGATGAAGGAAAAAAAATAAGCGAGCAGTAATTTGATTTGATCTGCCGTGGGGTTATTGATTTTCTGATTTGATCCTGATTGTTAAATTTTGCATCAAGGCCCTCCTCTCATGTCACATGCAAACCAGCAAGGTTGAGATTTTCGGATCTCTGGGATTCTTTTTTTATTCCTGCGTGTGAGTATCGTTGATTTGCGAGAGAGAGAAAAAAGAACATCTTTTCAGTTTTTATTTGTCAGCCCGCTCAAAGATCGAAATACAAAGGATATTGGTATTTTTCTGCGCTGCAATGCATCTCTCTTTTCTTTTATTTGTAATGTAAAATTGGATATCCTTTCCCTTTTTTTCTGTTGCATTTACTTTGTGAGATTCAGTTAAACATTTTATATGTATCTTCTGTTCAGATTTACATTCTGCCTCAGGAATATCGGGGGGAAAAACGAAACGAAACGAAAAATAATAGTAATAGTAAGCGGATGTGGCAAACATTGAAGCGCCAAATCCGCACCCTACAATGATAGTTTACAAAATAATCTCCATCCATCCCTTCCATCCCCCCTTTTCCTTTTTACGAAAAGAAAAAATATAAAGGCGCAATAGATTAAAAAGAAAAGTGCCAGGAAAATAAAAAATAAAGGACAAACTTTTTTGTTTTGTACAAAATGTATGATCGTATAACCAGATATACCAAAAAAAGTTCCTTTATGTAAAAGAACAAAAAAATATATAAAAGACTCGTTACAAAGAAATATACAAAAAAATAGCGGTTTTTATTTATTTTATTTTTCTATGTGTATGCGTTCGCCAAGCGTTTCTCCCTCTTTTTTATTTTTTAGCCACGTCCAAAATGTGTTCTTTATAATTAAACACATTGGCAGTAAAAAAAATATGCATTGGCGTTATTGCCATTTTTTCTATGCCTACATAAACTATTATAATTTTATTTTGTTAAAAAAAGTTTAAAAGAAAATTATATTCAAGGACATTATATTATTATTTTGCAAAACAAAAAACCAATACAAAAATTTGTTTAAATAGATTGCGAAAAGTCACCTCTGTCATTTTGAAAAAGCTATAGACTCCCTTATCTTCTATTTCTCCATTTCCTCTTGCCTACCATCATTTTCTAATTTCAATACAAATTAACAGAATATCATTTTTTATTCTCAATTACGCTCAACCTACATTCACCCATTTTACCCATCCGTTTTTTGTTGACCACCCAATATCGCTTTACTTTTTTCTTCCTATTTACACTTTCCAAAAAAAATAACAAGCACAATCATGAACAACTACAACAACTACCCTCAGTACACCTCTGACCAGTACCGCAACCATGCACCCATTCCTCAACACATGGTGTACCCGCACAAGGGCGCAATGCCGATTATGAGCAACCCAATGCACAGCAATCCCCACATGTCCCCTCGCCAACCTTACCCGAGCATGTCACCACAGAGCAACAGCGGCAACTACAGCAACAACCAGCAACCAATTACCCAAGCCTCGCATATAATCTCCGAACCCACCTGCCGTATCTACCGCACAACCACCGACAGCACGGAGGAAGCCACAGAATTTACTGCCCGCCAACTCATTGCCTTTGATGGCAAGATCTTCATCGAGCACTTGCCAGGCCACAACATAATCTACGCGCCCTCCAAGCCCCGCATGCCCTCTCGTATAACCAAGCTCAAGCTCAAAGCCAAGACAATAGACCGTCCAAAAAACGTCTTTTTCATGTACCGCAGCCACAAAGTTAAGGAAATGCAGCAAAAGTACCCGAAACTCAACCAAACGGTGTTTTCGCGTATTGTCGCAGAACATTGGAAAAACGAATCAGATGAGGTAAAGGTGTTTTTCAGGCAAAAGTACAATGATGAAATGAAACAGTATGAGTTGGCCAAAAAGGTCAAAACTGTTAAAAAGCATCGCTTTGAGCTTTACTCTCAACAGCAGCAGTTTTTGCATATGGAAGAGGATGGAGGCGCGCAGTCTGATGGGACGGCGGTAGTCTCAGGTGATGCAAGAATAAAGTATTCTCGTGAAAGCTCGGTTGAGAGAATAAGGGGCCCACCAATGCCGTTTGCTAGGCAGAGAAGTTTTACTATGCCTGCTGATCCTAAACAGCAGGCTGATATGTCTAGAATTATATATTAAGTTTTAGCTTTATTTTCTATATTTTGCTGCATAGCTTTATTTTCATTATGTATTTTTATATATCTACTTGTAATTTAACAATCATATCCAAAATTTCTTTTTTCCATTTGAAACAATTTGTTTTATTTATTTATGAAAATTACTTACAGTAGCAGTTATGTTAATAAAACATAGATGTGAATTTAAGTTAATTATACACATAATGACCTAATACATTGCAAAAAAGACTACAAAAAATCCTATATATATTATACAAGCTTATTTATCATAGGGCTTGCAGTGGTCGCATCCTACCTATTATCAGGAGACATCGACTACGCAAATAACTCAAACTGTAAATATGAGGCTGTACAATAATAGCATATTTCATATAAAATACTTTAAAGCAATCCTTTTTTCCATCAATACATATGGTTCTTGTAATGTAGTGGTCTATCTAGGAATCCAGTCAGTGGTATTTGCCTCTCGGTATAATGTTAATGATTCTGTTGATGATGGTTTTGTTGTTGGTTTCTTTGTTGTTTTGGCGTGACAATAGTTGTTGTGCCGGGAAGTAGTAGTGGGCTTGACAATTGAGCTAGTAACAAATACTTGGTGGCCAGCAGTGACAGTGTTTGCTTGTTTGCTTGTTTATAACGTTTGATGTTTGTTGTAGGTTTGGGGGTTTTAAACACATCTTCCGACCCAAATATTTCCTCTAAACCATTCCCCCCGTCATTGACAGCTGCAGCCAGTGCGGCTCCGACAAGGACAAATGAAAATTCAAATACAGAGAGCTTCTTGAGTAAGAATAAATACCTTGTTTAAAACGAATTAGTGCAATAAAATATTTTGGTTGTAATGGAGTGGTGATAAATATAAATATTTGTAGAGAATTGAGGTTCTGCATTCAGGGTTTTTATACAATTGATAACCACCCTGTAGAAAACTAACATGGCCCTTATTACATAAACAAAAATGTGCAAATAAATGTTTCCTATTTTTTCCTATTTTTTCCTATTTTTTTCTATTTCCATTATTTTTTCTTATTCCAATTTTTTTTAGCCAAGCAAAAAATAATAATAAAATAGTTGTCATATAATATGTATGTGCACACATTGACTGTCCAATAATTTTACATTTAAAAGCTACAACAGCAAGGAAAGTTAAGCAAGCTGTCTTTTAAGCCGTCTCTAAAAAGAATACCAACGTGATCGCGCCTGGAGTTTGTATAATATAATATAATATTCTTTATTTCTATCGAAACCACGAACTCTTGGCTTTTACCAAAAGCGCCTGTTGTATATCACACGGCAAAGTGCACATGCGGCACCGCGGTGAATTATCCATGTTGCTCTATAATAGCATATATTATTGATGTTGTTGGAACCGATGGAACAAATAGGACTAATAATGTATGGCTCAGCAGACCAATTTGCATGTCACTTGGTCTTATTTTTAAAAACCAGCCTAGTTGCACACAACTTACTGGACAGAACAATATAGGGACAGACTGATGGCAAGATAGGCAACCTATAGATTTTAGATTGCGTTATAATGTGCAAGTGCATACATATCTACTCATTCAAGTGTACAATATGTACGATATGTACTAAACATATAAGCTGTTTCATATATGTGTAGAGTGGTACTATGCAACTAGTTGTCTAGAGAATGATATGTGGGTATGCTTGCTTTTATTCAAATTAAACAGATAGTGCAAAAAACCCGGCTAATGAGTCTACAACTACCAACAAGCACAGGTCACGTTAAAATTAAAATTAACACAAACAATTATTTTATAACTTAAACAAAACAATATCAAAACATATTTATAATTTACTATTGATAACAGTGGCATACATGTTATTGATAATACCCTTGCCCCAGGCTAAAGTTTGCACAACAAAACAAAAGCTACTGAGTACCATTTTTGTATTCGGGCCCGGATTCGTGTTGGCCAATGTGGGGATGACGAAAGGATCAACCCGACAGACAGAAGTGCTCACCACCGCTTGAATAATTGTTTTTTTACTTCTTTTGCAATATTGACTATTTTTTTTTGCCCTGTCGTGGATTTAGTTTAAGTGTTGGAATATAGGAACGTTCTATGAACGTGTATATAAACTATAATGATATAAAGTATATTTAATAAATAAGTGCTATGCATTGTGAAAGGTAAAGAGTAGAAAGCATATTGCTTTGGTCACTGTGTGACTTATTGTTTGTGTGGCTAAACAGCCAAGACTGGTTAATCAGCTGATCGCCATCAACCAATATTAAGACTTTGTTTTTGATTTTTGACATGGCCACTACCAATCATATAGTTTTAATATCAGTCTCTTCTACGCTAATCACGGCAATATAAGCCTTATCGCGGCGGTTAAACGTGGTCTTAGTTGCTACAGGTATGCTAAGAGAAATACACAGGATATCGTTGCGAGTAGATAGCTTGTGGGTATCCTCAGCGGCCGTAACCGATGCAGCTCCTGCGAGGGCAAGTGCAAATGCAAAAATAGTAAACTTCATGAATAAGAATAAATACGTTGGCTGGATTAAATAAAACAATAACCTAGATATAATGTAATAAAATAAATAACTGCAAAAGTAAAAAAAGCTCTGAGGGACGAAAACCATGGTCAAATTATTTATACGCTAAATTGTAGACATGGATGGAGATGGAATGGTGCTGGTAAAAAAATGTTTAACAAAAATATGATTCTCTTTATTTTTCAATTGAAGGATAATGCACATTATTTTGGCCAACATTTTGCGCTTGTTGGCTTTATCAAAAATTGGCATTTTTTTATTAAAAATAAATAAAAGCTGTGCATGACAATTTAAAAAAAATTAAAAATTTTTTAAAGAGTACAGCTTGACCACGTTTTATTTGCATAATAAAACAACACTTATTTTTTGCACCTGCTGCAAATCACATGGAAGCTACACGTGAAATTTGCCTTACATTGCTCATAGTAGGCATTGAAAAGTAGTTGTTGGTTGATCGAAATCAACTGATTAACCAGACTTGACTGTTTTGCCAAATGTTTATAGGGATCGGTGGCACCACTGCTCAATCTTGCTGCGTAACACACATTACAACTGTGTTTTAGTTAGTTTAAATTTATGATATTGTAATGCCTGAGTGTGGGTATACGGGATGAAATTGAAATACGAAAGTATAAAAAATGTCTGGTATGGAACTAAATAAACAACACCGTGTGGGCGGCACTATAAAGGTATTGTTGGCATTTGATATAAACCAATGTTATAGTAAGAGGGGGGTGTGAGGAGCACTAGTTGTCTAGTGTTAAAAGTTAGGGGTGATTTTATAAAAGGTTTTATTACTGATGTTTCTAAAGTACTACTAGCGCCGGCCTCGTCTTATATATGTGCCTTGTCGCCTTTGTTGTGCACATTGTCAATTGTGCGCTCCGTTGGTGAGAACTGGATCTTCTGCGAGCAGACCGGTATCTTAGCAAGTCAATGTTGTGGTTTTCGTGCGTGTACGCTCATGCGTGTGCATTGCAAAATGGGGAGCATGTTTGGGCATCAATGTAATGCCTCCCTAATTTACGCCTGCATTATCCAATTAGCGTCCTATCAATCGGCACGCAGGTGGAAACCTGTTTCGCGATTCTCGACCTCAACATCCACTTCCATATCTTCAGTCTGCGCAACACCAACAATATCAGAAAGAAATATTACACCAATAATAAAATTATTGGCGATATTGATACTTAAAGATGGGAAGAGAAATCCAGAATATGGCTTGGGCACCACAACTACTAACAACAAATAACCATCTTGTTATTGAGCATTATAATCAATAACGAGATTGTGTTCACCGTCCATTGGATCAAATTACTCATTGAGTCCCTCACCGAGTTCCTCATTATCGTCCATATTTTCAATACTATCGTTGTTTCCACCCTTGGACTTTTTATGGCCGCCATTTGGATGACGAGAAGACCAATCAGATGGGCGGGAGCGTTTACCGCTGTGCGATTTCCGGTGTCTTCTACCACTTTTGTTGCCATCGTGGCTCCAACTATGGAATTCATCATCCAAACCAAGAGGTCCAATTTCGTTTTGGTTCCGTTCGATATTCTGATTGCTTGTTGAGGTAATCTGAGACTCATCGCGGCGGTTTAACGTGGTCTTGGTTGCTACAGGTGTGCTTATAGGAATGTACAGGATATCGTTGCGAGTGGATGGCTTATGGATATCTTCGGCGGCCGTAACCAATGCGGCTCCTGCGAGGGCAAGTATAAATGTAAAAGTAGTAAACTTCATGAGTAAGGATATATACGTTGTCTGGATTGAATAAAACAATATAGTTAAAATGTGATAATAAAATTGTGATAATGTTAAAATAAAAGGCTGTTTGACAGCGAGTCTGACTGCTGGTTTTTATATTATATGGTCGATACTAACAGAAAATAAATTGCATTAGTATAAAAGTTGTCAAGCATTTATTTTTTGGTTTCCTCTCTTCCTACTGCCAAAATAGTTTACTTTTTGTTTTGGCCAACACATTGCGCACGTCAAAACAATTGGAAACTACAAACTGTCTTTTAATGTTGCTTTTGGCTAACCATTTTAAAAAAGAAATATTTTTATATGGCATTATTTATACAAATATTCAAAAGAGAACAGCATGGCAGCGTATTCTTTTTATAATAGATTGTAGATTCCATTATTTCTATTGGAATTGAAAACCCTGGCACTTGTTTGTCACACCTACTACAAATTATATGAAAACATGTTTGGTAGTCACATTATTTTCATATATTGTGATAACATTGATGGGCGCCCGCATTAGTTTTGAATAGTTTTGAATAGTAATAATAGGGCTGGCTGTTAGAGTAGTTTTTATCAGACTATGGTCAATATTATTCTGTATTTTTGGAAAATAATAATCTAGTTGTGCCCAGCTGTCAGTCAAAGCGGGCGAACAATTTTTTTACTGTCACTTAATATTATAAAAAAAGAGCACCCGCTCATGGTTTTCAGCATTATTTTTTTAAAACAAAAAACACACTCGTTCTTTGCTACACGTACATAAGGAGTAGTCCTGATCAGCGGGATGGACACACTAAATCCATACAAAGACAACTTTTGTTTTTTTGGATTTTATTTTTAAGGTATGGCAAAAGCCAACACATGATCAATTTTTATAGCACTACAAACCAGCAGTATTTAACATGTGTGAATTGGTTATCCGCACAACCAAATTAAATTAGCAATCTTTGTTGCCTATCAGTAAAAATTGGTTTTGAATTTACAAAAATAATTAAATAAACTAGTTTAGCAATGGAAACCAACTTTGAATCTGAGGCTGGTTTTTAATGCAAAATAAGTGTGATTGATAGCTTATTTAGTTGGTGTCAATGCTGCAGATACATGCATTTTTAAACGTAATGTCTCCCCCTTTTTGCTTTGCCCTATTATCTTTGCGTGTCAAAACTAAAGTGTGCATTGTGAACAAGCAGATATGGCTGTGCATGTATATTAATGCGACGATTCTCAATACAGATGATTACTGTAGCTGGTAAATAATTTAATTATTTTCTTTGTCTTTGAAATTGTATTGTATGTTCTGCTTTTTATTTGAGGTACAGCTATGCATGTAAGCAGATTCAACAAACACGATAATATTGTGTTTACAATTAAAATTGGCAAAATGTTTAACGCAACACTTTATCAATTTAATACTTGCAATAAAAATAGACTGCACTCATTAATTATAAATAAGGCGGCTGACGGCACTGCGCAATACTTTGTGTATTCCATATTCACACAGCTTGTTTTATTTTTTTATTCCAACTCGTCTGCTCAACCATTTTTTATTATATATTATTATATCTTTTTTGCAAATGGACAACTTTCAAAACTACCATCACTCTTTACCCGAAAGAGACACCTTTGCACTCGATCTTCCCTTTATTTTGCCTTCTCGCTACGTTTCCATTTATTCCTTCTCAGCTGCGTTGGCTTCAGCGTCATCTCCGTCTTCAATGTTTCCACCCGCAACAGTTCAAGCCCAGCACTTAGTTCTGCCGCCAATAAATGGTTTATTGACGCCAATTAGCCCATCCCAGCCGCTTCACTCATTGCCTATCCCGCGCATGCCCACTCACAACAATGACGGCAACGATAACAGCAATGATAGTAGCGATGATGAAATTCCTCAGTTTACAACCAATAGCCGTATTCTCGGCGAGTCTGAAGCATTTGTCTATTACTACAGCTGCAAAGCCGATAATTTTGTCAAGCGGCCTGTTGACCAAATATATGGGCCCAACGGCAAGCTGTACATTGAGCACATTCCTGGCCACAGCATCATCACTCTTCCAAAAACCGTACCCATTCAAAAACCCACCAAAAGGATTGCTCAAAAAAAGTCCGCCAAAAATAACTCTAATACCGGTCTCAATGGCAAGCCAGCAAAGCCCAACAATGTTTTTATTAGATACAGGTGCGCCAATTCTAGCAGAATCAAAAAGTTCTTTCCCAATGCCACCCAGACCGATCTCTCGCGTATTGCTGCCGAGTACTGGCGCAACGAGACAGTTGAGGGGAAAAAAGGTTTTACAGCGAGTACAACGCTGAGTATTCAGAGTACATCAAAAAGTTCAAGCAGTGGGAGATTCAGACAAAGCAGTTAAAAATAATGTGCTACAAAGAATCCCAGCCTCAAATGATGAGCATGGCATCGGTAGTCATGCCAACTCCTACGCATTACGAGTCTACTGATTTTTCTGGAGCTGGCCCAATTAACCACTTGGAGTTTGGTGATTTACCTGGTTTCAATCAAAAACGCCGGCGCAGCTACTCTATTCCTGCGCACAGGTTTATAGCTAAACAAATTCCTAAACAGAGCGACAAGAATCCAGCCCGCAAGCGCCAGAGAGTCTATCCCGTGGCTGAGCCGCATTTTAATTAGTTTTTGTATAATACTTGCTTTATACGCTTTGTATCGAGTTTAGAGTAAATAAATATACATTGTAAAAATATACAAATTTTAGAGTGCAAGATAAGAATAGAACGAATAAGTAATAATATTGAAAATTTGTCATGGTAGAAATATTAACAGATACAAAAAAGCCACACGCCTAAATAATGCGTCTGGGATATTCGATGGGCGGATTGGCTTCAAGATCAAACGATTCTATGGAGCAAAAATGATTGTTTTGGAAGCTGATACCGGCAACTGGTGCTTCAAAGGTGCTGTCGTTGGTCATAGCCGTTGCTGGTCTTAGGATGTTGCCCCCATTTTGAACCAGCATCCTGAGGGCGTGCATCGGGTCCTTGTCATAGTAAAACTTGTTTCCCGTTTTTGTTCTTTCGAACATGGTCTCCTCAATGTTTGAGCAGTTTATATTCTCAAGCGGTGCCGAGTCAAACTCAACAGAGTATTTTTGGAGGTATCCGTCCGTGCGCAGCTTCTGCGCCCACTCCCTGTCGTATGCATCCTTGCGGAACATGCACTGATAGGCCGGGTACGCAAGCATGATCCAGATAATAAGGTTGGTCGCAATGCAGTCGATGAGTGTCTCGGATTGGCGAAAGGCTCTGCTGAAGACGTAGTAAGGGTGTGTTGCGTGAACAACTGTGGACTTGACCAGAATTAAAAAGCCCAGGCAGCAGGTGAACAGAGTTTCGTACAGCTCGTTGAAGCTGGTCTTGATCTTGCGCAAGCGGTAAACAAGAACAAGGCTGGTTATCCACGGGATCCACAAAAGACCCACACTGGCGTATCTGTAGCCGTCGTTGACCATACATATCTGCGCGTAGTCGACGTAAACAACAACGTTCTCCGGATTCATAAACTGACAAAGCAGGCAGTATCCCAACAGGATGACAGAGAGAGCAGCAACCGGGGCATAAAGTGCGAGGCCCTTATAGGGCTTTCCTTGAATGAAGATGCGGTCGAGGGCATAAAAGCGGAGTGTAATGAGGCAGACAAATATGTAGTTAAAGAGGATACGGACCCAAACAACCCAGAAGCGACAGTGCTTCCACGGGCCTGTCAACTCGATCAATCCGTTCATCTCAAAGTCCCCGACAGTCCATATAACCGCGGAAATGTGCATCAGTGTGCACAACTTGATTGTTTTAGCACGCAGCGGCCGATAATTCCGATTAAACCAGACAAAAACGACGAATATGAATGTCAATGCGCACACAACGGCACATATGGCAATCGTGGCAGTGTCCCTGCCATCGATCGGATCTATCTTGATATTTGTTATTTTATGTAGGAATTCTAATCTGTCCTCGCCTTGCAGCGGAGGCAGCGTTTCTAGCAAAGCCAAATCGAGAGACATGGAAAATATGTGATAATATAATTAATAAAATGAATATAATGAATTACTGAAGTTGCAATAGCAAAGTGATGAAGAATTAAAAGTGATAAGGGATAAGTGCTAAGTTAAAAATGAAAAATAAAAAGTTAAAAATGAAATGTGGGTGGAAAAAAATACTAATGATTAATAATAGATGAGGAAGCTAGACCAAAAATCTTAGTACGACCGTATCTGCTTCTTTTTGTATGTCAGTGGCTTTGCTCCAAGGCGTCTCAGGATAACTAACCACCCTGATTATTGCTTTCCTCGGAAGTGCCGGCAGAATGCTTGTTGAAGGAGACAAGCCACGTTGCCTTTTTACTTCTGGGGTTTTATCCACAAATATTATTTTGCTCAGCAATCTCTAGACCAGCATGCGTGCGCTGTCGGCAATGTTTTTAAAAAAAACCACCCCCCGATGTCCAAAAGCGGTATCATCGGTTGTGCAACCAGCTCCACTCATTGGTCATTTATCAGTTTCACGAGCGATTGACCGAAAAGAACGATGTACAATGTTTCCTTTTAGCATTGCAATGTGTCCTGGTCTCAAAGGCCAAATCAGCCGATTATCAAGATTTGCTAAAAATGGTCATGATTTTCAACTGGAGTAACTGCGATGGGAAGTCCCTTCTTTGTACCAAAATAAAATCATTTAAATGGACAACAAAAGAGATCGACTTGGCTGGACGAGCGCACTCGTGCCTTGAACGGACAATTACACTACTTTTTGTCTGAGAACAAATCTTGGAATTTCATGTGTTATCGCATAGATTTCAAACCACCAATTCCGCAACAAAAAGAATAACAGAGTGTCACTCACTGTCCCTTTTATCCACACACCTTAGTTCCTGCAAAGAAGATCAACACAAAGGGATTGCATGCACATAAACGTACGCTCTCCAAGAATGGTTTAAAACTCGCGAGATGCCAATCATATTTAAA